>NC_079383.1:19761852-19816852 GCF_021018895.1 Seriola aureovittata
TCTGCACATACGTGGTTAGGAAGAAAAAGGTTAGCAAGTAAAAACCAGCAATTCTTTTTCTATTCATTTCCATCAGATGCTAAAGTGTAAAACATTTCACTGATTGCAATATCGCATGTTTCCCAGACATCTCAGGCGGGGATTTTTTCTGAAGCAAGGTTGAGTCACTGTTGTATGATGTAAACTGGCCACACGGAGAAGTAAACTTTTCCTTCAGTGACATCATTTGAAATACAGTATATATGAAATTGAAAGGTCTCTTTGGGTTAAAATTTTTTTTAACTCAAGCGAGTGGGTGCCATCTTTGAGTCCAGTTCCATCAACTAAAGCAAAAGTACCTTGAAATGTAACTTAAGTCCAGCATTAATGTAAATGTACGTAGTAACCTTCCACCACTGCGTCGATGTTTCATTTAGATGCACAATAGGAGCAAATACACGATGCCATCTTTAATGCCTAAACCCCATCTCTTGTGAACGCACCTTAAGCATTACGCTGAAAATAATCACCATCAGTGTAATTACAAACGGTCAATTTGCACCTGTTCACTAATTCACCTCTTCCCAGCATTGTTTAAATGAACTTGAGTAGTAAAATGTATCAGTCCATATTTTCTCCAGCTGTAGGTACTATAACTATAAAGTGGCAGAAAAGAGGAAGTGCTGGTTTTGTCAGACTCTTGATTCGTAATAATCATTATCGGGCTTTTTAGAGGAAGTGGTGAAATTCACAGCATTTGTACAATGTGTAAAAGATTAGTAGAGATCAGCCTATGAATGTTCATAAAAGGTAATTGACATTAACATTTTAGACATTTGTATTTGTTGTATTTGTCTATTGTTTTTCACAGAAATGTATTACTGTATGTCAACACACTGGCACTGCATTGTAAAAATACATAAAAACAATATAGTTAAGTTTCAATAAAATCCAAGTAGATGATGGTGAATTCAGCATTCTGAAAACACTAACAAGATAATTATTTTATCATACATATTTAACATGTCTTGAATATCTTATTAAATGCTGAGAGGCTTGAATGAACTGTAAATTTCAAAGATCCCCCACCCTGTAAGCTACTCTCACTTCCTCAGTTGATCCATGAAAAAGAGAAGAAATGCTGAACTGAGGAAAGCTGTAGAGCCACAGAGCAAGACGAACTATTTTTCTCATGCTCACTGGATATTAAAAAGGATATTTTCATTTCATTCGAACAAAGGAAGATAATTAAACTACAAGATCCTGTGGATTGGAGATCAGTGACAAAGCAGCTCTTCTTTGTTTGACGCAGTAAGTATCAGAAACTGTTATTCGTCCTTCGTCATATTGTTTAGTAACACTTTATAATACAGCCTGGGATTTACAAGGGTCAGAGTCAGTTTTGTCAGTTTAGATTTGTTTAAGTTGTGCATTCATGTAACTGGGTTAGATAAGCCTTCAGATCTCTTCAGATTTTAAGAATCTTTGGTCTGAGTCGCAACAAGCTTTCCTCTCTCCCAGGTGCCACAAGGAATCTACCGAGTTGGATCTGAGCTCTAATAACATCAGCAAACTTGGACGTGACGATTCCACCAATCAGACAATGCTTACAGTTCAACCTTCATCAGAATTCAATCAAATCTCTAAAACAATGTGATTCCAAGGACCAACCTCAACAAATCTTAGCCAACTACTTTTGAATGGGAATGAACTTTGCCATTTTAATTTCATCACAAATAAAAGACTGACCTGCTCCTACTGACAGTTGAGTGTAGTGGAAGAAAACAGGACATTTTAGAGGAAAAGTAGAAGAAATTATGTACAAAACTTAGTGTTAAATTGTAGAGTTGGAATTTTTTCATACTGCACCAAAATATCATAATTTATTATACCATTATAGTTTTTGAGCATTTGTTGTGTATTACCGCTTCTGATGGCCTTTATGTGTCCGTTTCATTTCATTTTCAGGATTATTTTCTACAGTTTCACTGGTTCCTTACTGGTTGGGCTTCACTTGTTTGTTTTTAAGGGATACTTTAAAAATGGGTCCTGGAGTGAAAGAGAACGAAACAACAGCAACAGAAGGAAGAAAACAATTTCAACTCATCATTTTTCTGTGCTTGTTGAATATCAGCAGTTTTGTTGTTCCAGTCAGAGGATTTGCAATGAAGAATTGTAAAATCAGTTACAATATTGCCATATGTGTCCAGAGTAAACTCAGAGCTGTTCCTCAAGATATTCCCTCAACAGTAAAAGGTTTTGATTTGTCTGCAAACAAAATTTCAAGAGTAAAAATATCAGATTTCAAAAATCTACCAGTTTTGACAAAATTAGAACTAAATCGCAACTTCATTTCGCAGATAGATAACGGCGCCTTTGCCAATCTGATTTCCCTCAAGAAGTTAAATCTAAATAATAATAAACTTGTTGAACTCAGAGAGGATCTTTTTAATGGTTTGAGCAACCTCACCGAGCTCAGGATTAATGGTAATCGCATCAGAGCTGTGGCGTCCACGTCTTTCAAGTCCATGATAAGCTTAACGTTTCTGGACATTTCTCAGAACAAACTGCACGACATAAGAAAAGTTCATTCAATAATACAGCATCTGCCGCAGCTACGAGAGTTGTACATTCAAAAGAACGGTTTTACCACTTTTCACTCGTGGGAACTGACAAACAGCTCGCTACAACTTAAATACCTTGATTTGTCTCGGAATCCTATGACAGTTTTTCAGATCACTGCAGATGTTTTACCAAATCTGACCTGGTTTAACGTCGGTGGCTCTTCCCAGAAGATGAGATGGGATGTGCATAACAAGACCTTCTTTAGTCGAGTGTCTACTCTAGACATTACCGGGCTTCAAATGTCTTTAAATGACATGAAAACATTACTAGAGAGCGTAAACTCCTCACTAACGTGTCTGAGGATGAATGCAATGAATCATAACTTCGCAGCGCTCATCAACATTTCCTGTTCCATCCCAACATTGTCCAAACTGCAACTCCGCAATTACAAACTCAGCTCTGTCAGTTCTGATTTGATTAAGTTGTGCATCAATGTAACTGAGTTAGATTTAGCAAAGAATCAAATACAAAACATCAGTGACAACACCTTCAGATCTATTCAGAGATTAAGGATCTTGGACCTGAGTCGCAACAAGCTTTCATCTGTTCCAGCTGCCACGAGGAATCTACCGATTCTTCAAGAGCTGGATCTGAGCTCTAATCTCATCAGCAAACTTGAATGTGACGATTTTGCCAATCAGACGATGCTTAGACAGCTCAACCTTTATCAGAATTCAATCTCAGCTCTAAAAGGCTGTGTTTTCAAGGATTTAATACGATTGCAAGTTTTGAAGTTGCAGAGCAACCAAATGTCCGAGTTACATGGTGCTTTCAACAAACACCTGCCAAATCTACGCCAACTGCTGTTGAATCAGAATAAACTCACTGCCATTAAACATGGAGAATTCAGGGGCTTACAGTCCCTCCAGAACTTGTCATTACATCACAATCAAATACATCAACTTGAAATGGGGTGTTTCATTGGATTGATGAATCTTACCGATATTCAGCTACAGGAGAATCGTATTAAAGAGGATGAAATAAACAAAGGTAGTTTCAATGATCTGATAAATTTAAGAAGATTAGAGTTGAGGGACAATAACATTAGATATGGAAACAATTCAACTTTGCCTAATGCACCATTTTCTCAGCTGTCCCGTCTGGACACATTAGGTATTGCTTTACAGCATGGCAAGGGGAAGTCTTACTTGCCTCACAACTTCTTGCAAGGTCTCACAAATCTGCGGGTTTTCAATACGAGGAACATTCAACTTTTAACCTTGCACAAAGACACGTTTATTTACACACCTCAACTGCAAGAACTTGACATTAGCACAAATGAATTTAGGGATCTCTCTCCAGAGTTGTTTTCCCCAATTCCAAACCTTAAAAGTCTTTACATATCTAAAACAATTCTTGGGTCTCTGGAGTTTCTTGTAAATGCCAGCCTTTCCAAACTGGAGTTCTTGCAGGCGAGAAAGAATCAATATTCAGTTATCAGTGAGGAAATAATAAAGTCCGTACCAGCTCTTGTTTATGTGGATCTTCAGGGGAACAGTTTCAGGTGTGACTGCGATAATGCCTGGTTCCTCCAATGGATAGAAAACAACAACCAAACACAAGTTTTTGATGCCTATAACTTTACCTGCAACTACCCTGTGCACCTTAAAGGCAAGGAACTGTTGGAACTTGACATCAGCTCCTGCTCAGTAGACATTGAATTCATCTACTTTATCTCCACCACATGTACTGTCCTACTGTTTATGGTGGTGTCCTTCACCTACCATTTCCTGAGGTGGCACCTGGCCTATGCCTACTACCTCTTCTTGGCTTTGCTCTTTGACACAAAGCACAAAAACAAGCAAGCTCCTAAACAGTATGACGCCTTCATCTCCTACAACACTCATGATGAGCCCTGGGTCGTCCAAGAGCTGCTGCCCAAACTGGAGGGAGACCAGGGCTGGAGATTGTGTCTGCACCATCGAGACTTTGAGCCAGGTAAGACTGCTGTTTACACCAGCTGTTAAATTAATGCCTTTCTTTGCTCCAGCTGAGCTTAAATGAGCAATGGGAGGCCAACAATGCAGCTAAAATAATGATACTATCAAAAGAGACAGAGTATATGGTAGAGTAGATGTTTCTTGATTACATTTAAAACAATTGTGTTGTTCAAGACACGGAAAGCCATTAATTTCCTATCTGTAAGAAGCTGTAATCTGGAAATCAGTATACACAAGAGTATAAGCCATTACATTGTGTACTTTCATTTATACACCAGCAGGTGTCACCATATTACTTTTTGAACTGCACTCTCAGAGGAACTCATGAAGAGAAAAGTGATTATGGTTTTTGTTGCTGACTATTTCACCCTTACCTCAGGTAAACCCATCATAGACAACATCACAGATGCCATTTATGGAAGCAGGAAGACCATCTGTGTGATCAGTCGCAGATACCTTGAGAGTGAGTGGTGCTCCAGAGAGATCCAGGTGGCCAGGTAATGTCTCAGCTGTGTGATACATTAAGCTGATGTTAATCATCTATGCTGATATTGAATTAATATCTACACATTTATGGTTATCAGATCTTAAAAATATCTCCAACACCTTGTTGTAACTGTCACCTTGAACACTGCAGTAATACACATCTTAAACCCAAGAGATCTTCAATTTCGAAAATTGATTCCCTGTTAATGCAAACTCAAACATTGCTGGTGCAGTGACGTGGCTATAATAACCCAAATTAATGAAAACTTACACATGATTTGGCAAGGAGGGAAAAATAAACCAAAAGCAGGAAGTGACACAGGAACACAGCAGACTGTGCATGACCTGACAGTCCGGATAGGATTGGGGCTGTCTTAAATCATGAGAGATCTGATGAGGAAACTGGGATCAGGTGTGTGAATGGGTGGGAAAGGTCAGATGATCAGGAATGAAGGGAAAGTTAGGGGAAATTGGTGGCTGGCTGAGGGAATTGCAATTGATGGAAATTTCCAGGGAGCACCAGGGGCCTGAGGAAATGAGGATGTGGTTGAAGGCAAAGCAAAATAAGCAAAAGACTGGAGCAGGATTTGTGACTAATTCAAAATGGAAACGAAACCTCAGAAACCACCCAAGACAGCAATCAAACTGAAAAGTCTGGTTTACATGATTTTATAAGTTTCACAGACATGTAAGGTTAAGTAAGACTGACATGTAATAAGAGAGATAATCTAGGGTTGTTGTTTTTTTAACTGACAAAAACATTACTACATTAAAACAACTTCAAGTCTTTAGCAGAGAAATTAAAGTCTTTTCAAACCTGATGATCTGAAGGCAAGTAACAGAAGTGATGCACCTCACATCTTGGGTCCTTACTCTTCTCTATTTAGCTTGTAGACCTGCGGTCTCTAAACATGCGGTCCGCAGTGGGACCTTCTTCTGCTTCTGCTCTGCTAAAGTGTTGCTCACGCTACGCTGTCTGTGTAGAATGATAATAACCAAAAACTCTTGCTTTCTTTCTCAACACGTCATCTCACATCATGTCACATCACATCAACTAATCACTGACTAAACTTTGGTTTAGTTTAAGCTAACGCTAGCCACAGCTAGGCCTATCACGCAAGCTAGCTTTCACGTGATATAGCCTCTTAGTCTGGTTAAGAGTCCTACATCAGATTACAAAGCTAAAGTTAAGGAGCCCCCCAATGGTACCATTTTGTAATTAGTGGGATTTTAGCTGTTTTCATGAAAATTACACATTTTTAAGGAATAATATTAGTTTATAGTAAAACGGATGTCAGAAAGTCAGATGCAGGTTATGTGGTGACTGTGTTTCGCTTTTGTACGTTCTCATCAATCCTTTGTTTCTCCCGTCTAGCTTCCGTCTGTTCGACGAGCAGAAGGACGTGCTGATCATGGTCTTTCTGGAGGACATTCCCACCCATGAGCTGTCTCCTTACTACCGCATGAGGAAACTGCTGAAGAAGCGGACCTACCTGAGCTGGCCTCGAGCCGAAGAGCACACGGAGCTGTTCTGGGAGAAACTCCGCCAGGCTCTGAAGACCAGAGACGATCCGGGTGAGGACATCTTCCAGCTCACTGTGGTGGACGCACACTGGCAATAAGGAAGTACAGATGTTTACAGCTGTACAGCCAGTATAGTTCGCTGGAGTCATTTTGGACTTTTGTTCTTCTTCTTTTGTTTTTGGCTTGTTTTAGGGGCTGCCATTACTTTTTATTACCACATGTTGAACATTTTTGAATACTTCTGCTATTTAAAGCTATTTATTCATCACCAAGCTTGAAATAAACAGCAATAACTGTATCTGTAACTGCTGTCTTACCTTAAAACAGGCATTTGTCCATCAACTGTTTCTGTGCAAAACTATCCACCACTTCATTAAAACCCAGAGATCTGATGACATTGCTCCATGATAATAGCTAATTATGAAAGTTTTCCTCTTGACATATTATTTTCCACCCCTTCCTTTTGAAGTTTGTGCAGTTATGACACAACTGCACACGTTGATCTCAGTTATTTTGGTTTGTTTGATATTTGATGATATTGCTCGGAAACCTCATACTACTGCACACACACCAATTTGGGAACTTATGAGTAAAAATAAACATACAGTCTGTATTATTTTGTAACCAGGTGGAACTCATTAAGACCCTAACCTCGCAGAATTAAAACAATATACTTCCCACCATGGAAAAAGTGTTCATGATTGTGAGCTTTAGAAGAACCAGTCTTTTTTTTGTGGGGCGCTCGTATTGTTGTCATTGTTCGCAGTCTTTACAATTTACAGAGAAGTTCATACCTGCCACAGTGACACTATGAAACAAAACCACTCAATCATTTACTAATTTAAGGAACTATTAGAACATAAAATAGACCAGGAAGTGAAAAAGGGATTAGAAAAAACATGAACTTTCCCACACTGGAGGGGCCATGCTAAGCTACAGAGGGAAAATGGACAATTAATACAATTAATAAATTACTAATTAAAAAATTTAATGGCTTGTCTTATTCTGTGAGCACAAAAGGATGACATATTTCTACACATGTACAAGAATATTACATATTTTTATACGTTATTAGATATTTTATACATCAATATGTGAAGTCATACATAGTGATGAGAATAACTAAACCACAGCTGATTAATAAGGACACTGTGATTCGAAGATCAAAATCCAGAACCACACTAAAGTGGTCAGAAAGACACGTTTTGACATCTAAAAAAAAAGTCCTTCTTCCTCCTGTTATTTTTACCAGATTCCAGCTACAGCCTGGAACATTTTGCTGACTTTTTAAGAGTACAAATAAAGTTTCTTTTTCCTCAACAACAGAGGTTGGGTTTCTGTTTTGTAAAGTTAATGTTCCTTCAATGATGTTACTATTAACATAAAAATAGGTCCACAATTAACCCTGTAAAGCCCACTGTTGCAATATTACAACATCACGTTTAACCTTCCTAAAAAAAGATCACACTTTCATAGTCAGTGGGTCTTATTGTTTATCCTCACAATGCTATTGGATAGAATACATGTTTATAGGTCTGGCCATCTGACCATGAACTCACACTACCTGCGAACTTTTCTCTGAACTCATCTCCTTGTTTTCACTGGACTGGATTTGGCAAGATTCAAGTAAGTAAACTACCTGAAATATTTTTTTGTGTGTGTTCATTACAATGTGTAGAACATGTAGATGTTAAGTTATTGTGGAAATCATTTGTCAAATTTGATTTTGAGCTTGTTGAGTCTATGCTGCAATTTTACAACACTGGGTCTTTGCGCTAGCTACAATGGCCTGTGCACCTGACACAGCAGCATTTAAAACTCCATCTGCATCTAATCAGTTTAAAAATAACTTTCTTCCATTTCATAATGCCACCAGCACTGAGATATCATCAATACACTGTGACTCTACACTCTGTGGACTCTAACAACATTTAGTTTTGTAAATAGAAGATGTAGATTTGTAATCTAAATTTTATCCTATGTTTTTTTACTACTAAATGACTATTCATAAAGAGGGAGCGTGTCTATGTTCCCACAGCCCTATGTTCCCACAGCCCTATATTCCCACAGCCCTATGTTCCCACAGCTCTAACCCTAACCCTAACCCTAATTTTCAAAAATTTCTGTGAAAAAAAAGTTCTAAGAAATGTGGGAACATAGGGCTGACCCCCATAAAGATATGACTGTTGTGTTTTATTATTATTCACAGTGTATACTATTATGGGGCTAAACAGGCAGTCAACCCTGTAAATGAAGCCTGAGTTGTTCTGTATATATGTTCAGACAATGTGAGTACAAATACAGAAATCCTGCTCCCACTGAGGCCCAGTGTTGCAATATTACAATGTTTTCCTAAAAACTTACCAAAACGTAAAAAAAATTCAAAAAACATTTTTATTTATTATTTACTCCTGCAACAACATCTGAAAGGTGAAAAAAGTTTTTTCTCATTTTTTTCTATGTCTGGGTTTTACAGGGTTAAACACATAACTGGTCATAATACTATATACTCAGTAAAGACTTGACATGCAGAGATTTCTGGACTTTTAAAAGTTGCTGCAGCTCATAGGCTACTGTTCTGAAAAACTAAAAGAACGTTTTTGGGATTTCAGAAGGACCAAAGACAAAAAGCTTCCTTGTCTAGCAGTAAAAAAAAAGACAAGAAAGCATGCTGAAATTCAAATCCAATACTTAAAGTTCCTATAATCGATATTTTATATTTAAAATGGATCTCTTTAGAATGATAAGTGAAAGGTGATGCTTGTAGTGATCAAACCACAGAGAATTATCATTTTATATCTCAACTCTACAGAGCATTTTAGCATCTTTCAGATATTGTTTTGGTCCTCTGGCCTAAAACGTCACTATTCTGGTTCACACTACGTTCATGTTTTGTAACGCATCTCTTTTGCCACACTTACATCTGGTGTCCACACTACTCTGGATTTCAAGTACCTAAAACGGAGACTTTTGGAAAAGTTGCTGACCCCGTTTTAGTCTGAAAACTCGTCGGGTTGCGCTGTACAATGTCGTAGAAACCCATGGTCACTCCCTGATAAGGTTTTATCAGCCTCGACAGTGGTGAAAGCAACAAGAATGATGAAGGACAAATGTAACTGGCCTTGATATCTTTGTCAGCAGCTGTTGTGCAGTTTGTTGTTCCTCTTTTCTGGCGATTTTAGTCTGTAATTATGTTTAACTTATGCTGCCAAGAGGACTGCTGCCAAACTTAATTTGGTTGTGAAAATAAAGAATCTATCTATCTATCTAATCAATTTGTGCAATTAACAAACTGCTGATTTACGCAGTTTACACTGGCTCATGCTTGCCCAGTGGACATGAATGGTCATGTAGGCTATGTTTGGGTTTTCAATTGTGTTGGATGGACAGAGATCGTTTCTGCACTCCTAAAAAGATGAAGAACCGCTGGTCTAAATAAATAAATTAAATACTCTGTGAAAGCACGACATCATTATTGTCAATCGGGTTTCTATAAATGATATTTAAATAAAGTTACTTATTATGAGTAAAGCATGCTCAGTATATTCACTGATGCATACAAACTGTAGAGAGTTAATAAAATTTACTTTTTGTGTCTATATTTTATCTTGGTGTGCGGGTACAGTATCTAGAAGTTAGCTGAGAAGAGGAAATGTATGGCTATTACAGGACTGTCTCTTTGCTAGATTGCAGAAGTCATCACTGGACTTTTTGGAGGAAATGAAAATAACCACAGCTTCGTGGTATGACACAGAAAGAGAAAATAAAAGAAGAGAATAGAGGCCAGACCAAGAATCTACATCTACATGTTGTATAATTGACCACAAGTATTTACAGAAATGCATTAATGTATGTAAAAACAACAGCGTCCTGTAACAGGGATGATGATGACTGTGAATTCAGCATCATGACAAAAATAAACAAGATGAGTCCTGCACAAAACGAACTCAGGAATCGGAACAAAAAACATCTCAAACGGCGAGCAACTCTCACTTCCTTCAGTTGATGTATGAAAATGAGTAAAGCGATGACTTGCAGACGAAAGGTGTTTAAGCCGCACAGCAAGACGAACACACTGGGTGGTATGTAGACTGACATTTTATTTGAACAAAGGAAGATAATTAAACTACAAGATTCTGTCAATATCAGATCAGAGATTAAGCAGCTTTTCTTTGTGCGACGCAGTAAGTATCAGAAAATATTATTTGCCATATGCTCATGAGGATAATTCTAACTCTTTGGTTTATTTGGTAACGCTTTAAAATGCAGCCTGTGATTTACCGGGTAATTGCAATGTCGTTTTCATTTTGTCACAAATAAAATAAAAAAGGATTTTAGAGGAAAGATAGAAGAAAGTAAGACAACAATGACATTTTTAAATTGCATTTCTAATAATATTAAGGAGGCTGACTGAGCTCACATCTTATATGGTGATCATTTATTGTAGTGTTGTAAATTTTCTGTGTTTATTGTGTGTTACTGCCTCTGTTGGCCTTTATTTGTCTGTTTTTATTGAATTTCAGCATTGATTTTTGCAGTTTTTATTCACTGATGGGAGTAATCACTGAGAAATTGCAATGCCTTATCGGTTGTACTTCACTTGTTCTTTTTAACAGAGATTTTAAAAATGGGTCCTGGAGTGAAAGAGAATGAATCAACGGCAACAGGAGGAAGAAAACAATTTCAACTCATAATTTTTCTGTGCTTGTTAAATATCAGCAGTTTTGCTGTTCCAGTCAGAGGATTTGCAATGAAGAATTGTAAAATCAGTAATGATATTGCCAAATGTGCCAAGAATAAACTCAGCGCTGTTCCTCGAGATATTCCCTCAACAGTAAAAGGTTTTGACTTATCTGCAAACAAAATTTCAAGAGTACAAGTATCAGATTTCAAAAATCTACCAGTTTTGACACAGTTAGATCTAAATGACAACTTCATCTCGGAGATAGATGACAGAGCCTTTGTCAATCTGATTTCCCTCAAGAAGTTAAATCTAAATAATAATAAACTTGTTGAACTCAGAGAGGATCTTTTTAATGGTTTGAGCAACCTCACCGAGCTCAGGATTACTGGTAATCGCATCAGAGCTGTGGCGTCCACGTCTTTCAAGTCCATGATAAGCTTAACGTTTCTGGACATTTCTCAGAACAAACTGCACGACATAAGAAAAGTTCATTCAATAATACAGCATCTGCCGCAGCTACGAGAGTTGTACATTCAAAAGAACGGTTTTACCACTTTTCACTCGTGGGAACTGACAAACAGCTCGCTACAACTAAAATACCTTGATCTGACTCATAATCCAATCACACTTTTTCAGATCACTGCAGATGTTTTACCAAATCTGACCTGGTTTAACATCGGTGGCTCTTCCCAGAAGATGAGATGGGATGTGCGTAACAAGACCTTCTTTAGTCGAGTGTCTACTCTAGACATTACCGGGCTTCAAATGTCTTTAAATGACATGAAAACATTACTAGAGAGCGTAAACTCCTCACTAACGTGTCTGAGGATGAATGCAATGAATCATAACTTTGCAGCACTGATTAACATTTCCTGTTCCATCCCAACATTGTCCAAACTGCAACTCCGCAATTACAAACTCAGCTCTGTCAGTTCTGATTTGATTAAGTTGTGCATTAATGTAACTGAGTTAGATTTAGCAGTTAATCAAATACAAAACATCAGTGACAACACCTTCAGATCTATTCAGAGATTAAGGATCTTGGATCTGAGTCGCAACAAGCTTTCATCTGTTCCAGCTGCCACGAGGAATCTACCGATTCTTCAAGAGTTGGATCTGAGCTCTAATCTCATCAGCAAACTTGAATGTGACGATTTTGCCAATCAGACGATGCTTAGACACCTCAACCTTTATAAGAATTCAATCTCAGCTCTAAAAGGTTGTGTTTTCAAGGATTTAATACGATTGCAAGTTTTGAAGTTACATCACAACCAACTGTCCAAGTTACATGGTGCTTTCAACAAATACTTGCCAAACCTTAGACTACTGCTATTGGATGAAAATAAACTCTCTGCCATTAATTATGGAGAATTCCGGGGCTTACAGTCCCTCCAGAACTTGTCATTACATCACAATCAAATACATCAACTTGAAATGGGGTGTTTCATTGGATTGACGAATCTTTCCATTATTCTACTCCAGCAGAATCTTATCACAGAAAAAGAAATAAACAAAGGTAGTTTTAATGATCTGATAAATTTAAAGAGATTGGACTTCAGGGAAAATAGAATTCAATATAAAAACGATTCAGCTTTGCCTAATGCACCATTTTCTCAGCTGTCCCGTCTGGAGACATTGGCTATTCCTTCACAACACCGCAGGCTGAAGTCTGACTTGCCTCGCAACTTCCTGCAAGGTTTGACAAATCTGCGGGATCTCGATATCGGGACCACTCAACTTTTAACCTTGCACAAAGACATGTTTATTTACACACCTCAGCTGCAAAAACTTGATCTTAGCTCAAATGAATTTAGGGATCTCTCTCCAGAGTTGTTTTCCCCAATTCCAAACCTTAAAAGTCTTTACATATCTAGAACAATTCTTGGGTCTCTGGATTTTCTTGTAAATGCCAGCCTTTCCAAACTGGAGTTCTTGCAGGCGAGAAAGAATCAATATTCAGTTATCAGTGAGGAAATAATAAAGTCCCTACCAGCTCTTGTTTATGTGGATCTTCAGGGGAACAGTTTCAGGTGTGACTGCGATAACGCCTGGTTTATCTGGTGGATAGAAAACAACAACCAAACACAAGTTTTTGATGCCTATAACTTTACCTGCAACTACCCAGTGCACCTTAAAGGCAAGGAACTGTTGGAACTTGACGTCCGGTCCTGCTCAGTAGACATTGAATTCATCTACTTTATCTTCACCACATGTACAGTCCTACTGTTTATGGTGGTGTCCTTCACTTACGATTTCCTGAGGTGGCACCTGGCCTATGCCTACTACCTCTTCTTGGCTTTGCTCTTTGACACAAAGCACAAAAACAAGCAAGCTCCTAATCAGTATGATGCCTTCATCTCCTACAACACTCATGATGAGCCCTGGGTCGTCCAAGAGCTGCTGCCCAAACTGGAGGGAGACCAGGGTTGGAGATTGTGTCTGCACCATCGAGACTTTGAGCCAGGTAAGATGTCGGCTCTTTGCATCGGCGATCAAATACAGGCTTTTCTTAGCTTTTTATAAGCCATGTGAGCGGCTCTAGAGATGACAATGGCAGTGTGTTGAATGCTGTGTCAATCTACTTCTTTGATCCTGAAGGAAATATCTGAATAACTATTACACTGATTGGCCTACAGTTTGGTAGAGTCAAGGTCCCCTGGGGATGAATCCTATTCTCAACAACTTTTGGAAGGATTGCCATGAAATTGTTGAAGACGTTCATGACCAGGTCTTCAGATCAGATTTTCATATTGAGCTGTTGGGAATAGTTTCAGTTTTAGCCTGCTAACATGTTAGCCTGCTTAACATCATTGTGAGTATTAGTGGAAAGTAACTAAGTACATTTAGTTAAGTGCTGAACTGAATTACAAATTTGATTTAATATGGAGAACCTCTAAAATACGACACAAAAAATTTAACTTTCTAGAATTCACAAAATGATAAATCGTTTCATTTTTTTAATGCAAAAAATTTCAGCTTCTCAAATGTTCTGGGTAATTGGAATGGGTATTCATCACTAATTTCCTACATTTTACAAACCAAATAATGAATGAAATTAGTAATCATTCGCGTTATACAAAATAGTTCAGACCTAGCTCCACCTCAAGAGTGTAGAGTACAAACTGTTACAGATTTTTTTCTTATTTTGTGCTTTCATCTATACTTCAGCAGGTGTCACCATATTACCTGTTGTGCTTTTACCTTTACCTCAGGTAAACCCATCATAGACAACATCACAGATGCCATTTATGGAAGCAGGAAGACCATCTGTGTGATCAGTCGCAGATACCTTGAGAGTGAGTGGTGCTCCAGAGAGATCCAGGTGGCCAGGTAATGTCTCAGCTGTGTGATACATTAAGCTGATGTTAATCATCTATGCTGATATTGAATTAATATCTACACATTTAGGGTTATCAGATCTTAAAAATATCTCCAACACCTTGTTGTAACTGTCACCTTGAACACTGCAGTAATACACATCTTAAACCCAAGAGATCTTCAATTTCGAAAATTGATTCCCTGTTAATGCAAACTCAAACATTGCTGGTGCAGTGACGTGGCTATAATAACCCAAATGAATGAAAACTTACACATGATTTGGCAAGGAGGGAAAAATAAACCAAAAGCAGGAAGTGACACAGGAACACAGCAGACTGTGCATGACCTGACAGTCCGGATAGGATTGGGGCTGTCTTAAATCATGAGAGATCTGATGAGGAAACTGGGATCAGGTGTGTGAATGGGTGGGAAAGGTCAGATGATCAGGAATGAAGGGAAAGTTAGGGGAAATTGGTGGCTGGCTGAAGGAATTGCAGTTGATGGAAATTTCCAGGGAGCACCAGGGGCCTGAGGAAGTGAGGATGTGGTTGAAGGCAAAGCCAAATAAGCAAAAGACTGGAGCAGGATTTGTGACTAATTCAAAATGGAAACGAAACCTCAGAAACCACCCAAGACAGCAATCAAACTGAAAAGTCTGGTTTACATGATTTTATAAGTTTCACAGACATGTAAGGTTAAGTAAGACTGACATGTAATAAGAGAGAGAATCTAGGGTTGTTGTTTTTTTAACTGACAAAAACATTACTACATTAAAACAACTTCAAGTCTTTAGCAGAGAAATTAAAGTCTTTTCAAATCTGATGATCTGAAGGCCAGTAACAGAAGTGATGCACCTCACATCTTGGGTCCTTACTCTTCTCTATTTAGCTTGTAGACCTGCGGTCTCTAAACATGCGGTCCGCAGTGGGACCTTCTTCTGCTTCTGCTCTGCTAAAGTGTTGCTCACGCTACGCTGTCTGTGTTGTAACTGTCGCCTTGAACACTGCAGTAATACACATCTTAAACCCAAGAGATCTTCAATTTCGAAAATTGATTCCCTGTTAATGCAAACTCAGACATTGCTGGTGCAGTGACGTGGCTATAATGACCCAAATTAATGAAAACTTACACCATTTGGCAAGGAGGGGGAAAAAAACAAAAGCAGGAAGTGACACAGGAACACAGCAGACTGTGCATGACCTGACAGTCTGGATAGGAGCAGCTGATTGGGGCTGTCTTAAATCATGAGAGATCTGATGAGGAAACTGGGGTCTGGTCCTCATCCCTCTTTGTTTCTCCCGTCTAGCTTCCGTCTGTTCGACGAGCACAAGGACGTGCTGATCATGGTCTTTCTGGAGGACATTCCCACCCGTGAGCTGTCTCCTTACTACCGCATGAGGAAACTGCTGAAGAAGCGGACCTACCTGAGCTGGCCTCGAGCCGAAGAGCACACGGAGCTGTTCTGGGAGAAACTCTGCCAGGCTCTGAAGACCAGAGACGATCGCAGTGAGGACATCCTCCAGCTCACTGTGGGAGACAGACCGTGATGAAAAGAAACCATGAACCTTCCTGTACGAGGTTTACAGCCAGTGTAGTTCACTGGTTTATATAACTGAGACTGCTGTTTTTTGACTAAATATTATAATAAGATAATATATAAGATTTGTGACATTTAGAGCTCACTGACTCTACGGCCTGAGGGCTGACTAGTCACTTTAATCAGAGCAGCTGCACCTACTAATCAACTGAAATGGAAAATCAGGAGCCACAAGTTGAAATGTTTCCGTACAAGTAAACTGGAAATCCAAGTTATGATTGAGTACCAGAAATGTATTTTTTCCATGTCGAAGTAAAGTGAACTACCAGTGTAACCTGTCGCAGTCTGGATGTGACACAACCTGACAAGTGTGGGAAAAGATGATTTTAACAACCATAAAGCAACTTATGGTGACAAAAGTAGAAAATATGGCATGTTAAGGAATTAAATTTATCTCATTTGATAACAAATACACCTTAGTTTTGTTTTCACTGTGCATCAAGCCATTATTTAAAATTATTATTACTTTTAATACTGTTTTTATTATATTGCTTGCTATTTGCCAGAAGCTCACATTTGTGTCCGTGTGAAATATCTCAACAGCTGCTGGATGGATTGTCAGAATTATTTTTTTAAGACAATCATATTTGTCCAATACTTTGGTTTATGATCAAATATGTGCAAAAGTAATGACATTTTCATCACCTGTACTTTGTGTTCAGTGCTAATTAGCAAATGTTAGCATGCTAACGTGCTAAATCAGTCTGTAACCTTCTGCAAATTATTACACGGAGCAAACAGAAATGCTGCATTTCCATCATGTTTTTGAATTTGTTTTTTATTGTTTGAGCTTTAATTGGTGCTTTTTTTATTTTCATCATCTCATTGCACCTTTTTCTTCTGAAATGTTTTAATGGCACCCATCCAGAGAATTTGCACTTTTCTGTCCTCAATAATTTTATTGCTTCAAATTTCCTTGCATTTCTGATCTTTAATTTAACTTCTGATGCTGATTTATTACTGTACCATAAAATGAAATTTGCAATGTAAAGTATGTGTTCGTACAAGAGGAGTTAACCTTTTAGCACAGCTTATTTTTAATATATATGCATATATATATATATATAGTATATGAAAATAAAAACCTTTATGTCAAGTATTTTTTAAATGTCATAACATTCAAGGTTGTATCAAAAATATGAAAGGACCAGTTCAGACATTGTCAATATTGATATTAACATGTTTTATTAATGATCTCTCTTTTAAATATAAATGACAATCAAACCTTCACATTCAGTGGGAACACAGTGTGTCATGCTGCATCTCTCGGAGCAAAAACTGTTTGAGTTTTAAACATAAACTCAATTCAGAAGATTTTAAAAAAAAAACTGTTTTCATTCTTCTTTTTCTTTTTTTTAAGCACCGTAACTACAGCTTAGTTTACTTGGCTTAGTGAATGTATTAAGCATACTACACTTTTCTGTTTATAAAACAGAACAAATATTAAAAATGTAATACAAAAATAATATATAATATAATATAAAATATAAAATAACATAACAGTCCCTTTTACAGTAATTTAAAGTTATTAAAGTGTGGAATGTGATCAAAAACACAAGTGTATTTTCCAGTCTCAGGAACGGGTAAATAGCAGAGTTATATGCTGAAGACATAATCAGTTTATGCTGATCTGGTGGCCAGCAATCGTCTCCTTGGTGATCTGACCCTTCCTCTTTCTCATTTCACTACAAAGAAAAAAAGAAAACAGAATTTTGAATTTGGTTTAGTCAGAGCCGTTAGAATATCAGATGAATATACTGTACAGAAAAATCTACATTAAGGGACATGTTTATACTCACTCCACATACGCCATCCCTTTCCTGGTCGAGTCCACGGAAGGGTCGGCACACAAAAACCTCCCCGGAAGGTGGAAGCTGTGGGATCCAGGAAGAGAGTGGGCAATGCATTTAATTACACTCCAGATACAGTTTCTCCCTCTGTGTGGACTTCATTCCAGATTGTGTATTAACCCCAGTGTCTCTTGTACATTACTGCAGTTTGACCTCAACACACACACACACACACACACACACACACACACACACACAAAATCCGAACGAGCTGCTCTCAGAAAGTCCTGACATGTGGAATTCCACAGGTGATTTTCAGTTATACTTTAACTACTGGGGAACCACTGCTGGGGACTGGGGCATAGTTTCAATCCCAAAGCTAACACACTCGGTCTTACAGAGAGCCAGTTTTCTGACAGCGTGGCAAACACTGAATGGCTTAAACACACACTTAATCTTTCATTATACTGTAACAGAAAGCAAGTGGGGGCAAAAAAGCCCATCACTGTCTGCAACCACATGTCAGATATCATGATTAATATTATACTATTTTATTTTTCAGCCATTCAAAACTTGAAATTACTCAGATGTGCTGCTACATGTGTATTTTAGGTCTATTTTTGTTGCTAATGTTGTAAATAACTTTGCACACTGCAATAACTTCTATCCAAGAAGAGCCGCAACTATTAGTCAAATAAATGATTAGTCGATCAAAAGACCATCAATCAGAAACTATTTTCACAACTGATTGAACATCATTTTTTGAAATACAAATACTCCACATTTGTTCTCAAATGTGAGAATTTGTGACTTTTCTTGGTCCGATTTTATAGAAAAATTTACAATTTGTTTAATTTTAAACTGAAACAAAACATTTAATGACATCACCTTCTGTTCTTTTAAAGACCAATCAGGAGATTAATTGATGATGAAATTCATCATTCATGGCAGCCCTTTATTTCTAAATATTACTGCACACTTTGTAATGCACAACTGTCCTAAATTGTCTATCGAATATAATTAATATAATCACTTTAAGTATCACAGTTTCCACCGTAATGCTCGTGTTATGTAGCTTGACGTCAGAGTGGACCGTTAACTCACATGATGGCGTTGATGTCGCAGGAAGTGTTGATGTTCTGGATGGTGTATCCCAGCAGCCGCGTGTATGGCAACTGGCGCCGCCTGGTATACATCAGGCAGCAGCTCGCTACAAATACACACATCAAGACAAATTGTAAGCGAAAATACACAAGTAGCGACCTTGTCAAACATAAAAGTTTAATTTGCTTCTTTCTAAGCCTCATTAAACTAAACCCTATAATTCTATATATACTCAGTTTGTTTGAGCTTTAACATTTGCAGACTCTACATGTACTACAATAATATAAAGCTGAATGTAATATAGGCCTACAACTTTTCCCATATTCTCTAAATGTACTCTGACAGTGAAGACAGAAAACATTCAATACTGTAGAAATCCAGGATATTTCACCTGTATTAGCAGCAGAAGCTGAAGGACTCACCTGACTGTGCGCAGCCGCTGAAGGTGGTGAGGATGATGAGCGTGCAGAAAACTGCCAGGAGACACACTTTGCTGGTTCCCATGTTTCCACAGTTGGTATTCTTGCTGTGCCGGTCTGTGTCAGCGTGCAGGCTGTAGTGTAGTGAACCTGAGGGGTTTGAGCAAGAGTTTGACAGACACAGCGTTGCACTGGCTCCTTAAGTAGGCGGCTCTGGGATTTTCCCCCTGTTGGCCTGGAATGTGTCTGGGTGCGAGCCAGGAAACAGAGGAACCTGCTTAGCTCCTGGAGGTGGGAGGAACTTTTCTACTACATCAGAGCTGGCTGTAAGTCAAATTTGAAGTGGCTATGAAATCAATGTGAAAACATGGTGACAATCTGCTGTCGGTTATCGCAGGTTTAAATCACTAATATGAAGACTTGTTTGCAGTGAAGCTTGACTTAACCTGAGAATGGACTTTCCTGAGGGTCGACTTGACTTTTGCCTTGAGTTTTGACATTTCAAGCAAAAATAAAAAACTAAATTAGACAACACTCTTTGAATAATAACACACTTTGGTTACATAGTAATATGATTAATACACCCTTTGACAGAACGTAGCAATGTGAAAAAAAGTATTATTTTATGGGTTTTTTTGGCTCCCTAAAGGCTAGAAGTTCATTAATGCAGCTTTAAAGAGTGGGTAATGTTTTAAATATTTGAAAGGTCAAATAACTAAATTGTTACTCAAATGACTTGCGATGACTCTACTGGAATATGTCAAATCTGTAGAAAGAAAAAAAACGCCCTTCCACTTGAGAAAGGTGTCAGGAGTGATACAATTGTTTAAAAAGTTTATCTCAGGAGCAAAAACTTGAGATAAGTGCTCACTGACTAAAGACTGGAAAGATAAATAGAGGCCTTTGTTGAAGAAAGTACCTCAGTTCCCTCATCACATGCTCTCATTAAGCAATCTATCTGTTTATCAGTTGGATAAGTTGACGTCATCCATTGTCTAATCTGTGTTTTTGTGAGGATCTGCTTCCTGAGGATAGGTTCATCTGCCTACCAGCATATCGCAGTGGTGGAGTGGTATATCATTTTCATGTGCCACAACATACCACTAGTGTGAACATGAGCTCGACACATATGCATATATTTCAATGTTACGTAGGTCCTAACTGCTGTACATATTGACTCATGGCAAAATGCACTGGTGCAAAATGCAGTTGAAAAACAGTTAACCCAGAGATCTAAACAAAAAAATAACTAACTTTTCAACCAAACTTAGTCAGAATTTGACTCTTGACCAGCAGCTCTTCACATCAGTGCTCAACAAAGGTTGGATTAACCAAACAGGCAAATTGGGCGAATGCCATATGGGCCCTGACGGCTCTGTTACCACTGTTCCCACCGGAGCTGATCTTCTTTTCCAGAATCATTTAATTCAATTCAATTAATTGGTTATAATACCCATGTCAATACAGGGTGGGTGGTGCACTTTCATTGTTTGCTTCCTTATCAAAGGGATTATGAGATGGTAGCAATGATTAATTTTTTCATGACGTGCACAGGTGATTATGTGCTGCGCCTTGGCAGGTTTGATAGCACTTCATGGTTTTAGGGCAGGTGGACAGGCCTTGAAGGAGATGCATTAGTTTAGTCTGTATCATAAAACAACATGTGACCTTTTTGATGATTATGCAAATGATTACTGAAAGAGTCTCAGCCTTTGCTGACTTTAACCTTTTTTAAAAAAAAAAAAAAAAAAACGTCTCTCCCTTTCCCCTGGATTCCCTCTGTAGACACATCTCCTGTTGGTTTGTTTTACAGTCTGTTCTTACAATACAACAACCACATTTTTATCAACGTGTCAACTGCAGTACGGTTACTGTTGGAAATATATCATCATCTATTGCAAGTATTCTTAATTTTGCTACTTCTTTTTACCTTAATTGCCTCCATTAGCTGTCAGTGTCAGTGTCAGTGTCAGTGTCAGTGTCAGTGTCTGTGAGTCGACCACGCGGAGCAGCGCGCCAAACACAATAACTAACTTCCCGCTGTTAAGGAACGGTCACGCAACAGGCCTACGAACCTGGGGCAGTCATTTTCCTGTGCCTGGGCAGACATGAGAAGGATTAATAATATTTTAACCATTTCCTGACTCAAAAGTATATCTCTTAGCAGGAGCAGGCTGGAATTGTTTTACATTTCACATTAAAAAGAAAAGAAAGTCATTTGGAAAAGACCTTTTGATCACAATGGCACATACTTCTCTCAGGATACGCATTTCATGAGTCACTTGCTGCTGCTCTGGTGCAGCCGCTATAATTTCCCAATGCAGCTACGTAAACATTTAAATATTAACAGTCAGTTCCTCCTGAATCATACACCAATTCCACACTCTTCCACAATCATTTCCTCTGAACACATCTTGCTCATGTGAATATTATGTGAGTAATCAGCAGCGTGTGATTTGATTTGCCACACTGACAGTGTTTTCAGTTGCCACGGAGACAGCAATAGTGGTTCATTTCAAATTGACCTGGTGATAGAAATATGGCAAATTGCTTTTGTAAGAGAACTTACAATAAGTGCAGATAAGGTTTTCCAATCCATGTTTTGTGTTTTTAGGCTTTGGCACTAGAACATGTTCTTATTCCCAGCTACAAAATGCCAAATGAATCTGTTTTGTTTTTTTTCCCAACAATATGTATGAGTAGTATGAGAAGTATGAACTGTTTCCTGCTCTTTATTTGACCCAAACTCCCATAATTTTCCGTATAATTTCATACTTAACTCGAGGAATACAAACACAGTAAATGAAGGATTAGTGTGATTTTTAATGTTCCCATGGAAATGGAGGCTGGAGGATGTCGTCATCCGGCCCTTGCTGCAGTCCTGTTTGCAATTAATAAGACATGTGCAAACTCCAGGGAACAGTTTGACCTCATCTCTTTATTTGAATTGTTTGACGTCCATGGAATGCACAAGGTTACTCAAACGTTCAAATCTATTTTTAACCACATCCTTGAGGAGCTAAAAATAGCAGCTCTTAAAATAGTTACAGATAATCAAGGTGGGATTGTCCAGATGTGAAATCATGTTGACAGTCCTGAGCTGTGTTCTGCAATTTCCTCGTTGGTGACGCAACTGCAGGAGAAACATAACACACGGAGATTATGGCGCAATAATGTGGCATGTGTACAGCAATCCCTCAGTTAACCCCACGAGTCTCAAGAGTCTTTTTATGAGCTCATGTTAGTTGAGAGATTTCCACGCTGCTCTATGGGTTGAGGAAATTAACTACTTTCTTGAAACAAACCCATATTTATTCATTCCTGTCGAGGTGAGTGTGTCGGCTGTGTAATGATTATCTGCTTTATCAGCACGGAGGTTTGGCATTGTTGACTGCTGCTCTGGGTCACATTACACAAAACACGGCATCAAAATAGAAACAGTTAATGCTTCATTTACCTTAGCCTATTAAAGCTGCACTAATCAATATTCTCATATCATAGGTCAAAAGACAGATAAGTCCAGAAAATATTTACTGCTACATTTAAAAGAAAAAAAAAGAAAAATGATTTATACATTACAGGTTCGGTTCGGTTTTGGCACAAACACAACTTGGTTCGTTTTAGGAAAATATTCGGGTCAAAATAAGTACTTGATTGAGGTTATAAATAAATTGTCATGGTTTTAAAATGCATGTTTGGAAATGAAAAAAACAATGTTTTCTTGAAGCATGACAACTTAAGAGCAAGATATTTACCTCAGGCGACGGTGGAGACCAAAAAAAAAAGAGATAAAAACACCAGGTCAAATTATGTGTAAACATGTGGAAATTTGCATTTTCTTACAAATACAATTTTTTTAGGTGATAATACATCACTGGTGTTTTTACAGCTTGTCTTGCTGCTCCCAGGTGGCCAAAAACAGAAATCAACTGATACAGCTTTAAATCTCCATGTCTCTGCAGTGGAACATTTAACATTGCAGCCACATGTTGTTGAAACCCAAAGAAACTTTATCTTAAATTCTAGTAGAGATCCTAAAGTTTCTAAAGATACCAAATAAGTCCAGCTGAAATTTGGGAAAATGTGTATAAAATGGTATTTAATGCACATTATGGTTTCAGTGAGAGGCTCAGGTTCGGGTCGAGAGGGGCCGGAACAATAGTAAAACCAAATCAAGTTACATTATATGACTCACTGCTTTTCAAGAACAAGATATAGTTAAGGAAACGCACACTGAGATTGGTCTTATCGCCACAGCTTCCGCAACAGCTTTGCCATTGAAGCTGTAATCTTTTAAGTTATAATTTAGCTGTTATTCACAACACATTAATAATGATTACCTGTTTGCTCGAGATTTAAGGTTAGGTCATTGTTACTGGCCAGGAAGTGTTAAAATGCAAACTTCTGTGCAATGTTTGTCTTGGTTTAATTTCAATTTGAACCAATTGTTACTTGAATGCATCATATAAATGCAGTCGAATATGTGGAGAACACCTATTTTGTAAGGTAACTAAATACACACTTTGACCCAAAAAAGTACAGGTAGGCCCTCCCCCTGAGATCTGTATTCCCGGCAGTGAGTCCCATGAGATGTCTCAGCCGCTCCACCTTCACACCCATCCCAGTATTCGTTCAGCAAGATCCACAGACTCTGGTCTCAAATGAAGCTTCTTTCGATTGTTACGCTCTGTCTTTTTTGGCTGGCGGTCATGGGTACAAGCCCGCACACTGTGGCTCAAGCAGCAGGTAAGTCGATGTTTGCAGAGATTAAAATGATGGCAGAGTTTTCACGCAGTAGTTTTTTTTGTTATTGGGCTGCAGTGTTGTGTTTCTTGCCTCGATGGCCTATCATTTTAGCAGTTTTTGTTGTGTTGCACAACCCTAATGTGAAGAGGTGTCAGGTATCTGAAAGTCAAAAAGTATAAAAGCATACGAGATTTTAAAAATATGCGTTTGTTAGACTTGGATGTCAAATTTCTACAAATAAGTCCACAAAAATCAGTTTTTGTATAAATTTGAGTCTAAAAATGCCCCATAGAGCCGTAACATCACACTCCAAAACAAAGTACATAAGCTGTTGGATGATGGTAAACTGAGTTTGCAAGACTGTACTTGTCACTTGTCATATCACTTGACACATTGACAACATACGACCTTAAAACACTGATGTGGGAAACTAAATCCCACCAAAGATTTATGAGCCAACAGCCCGCAGCCTTCAAGATCTTATCTTCCAAGTTGAATATCAGGTTTTCTGCCTGTGTGCACACGTGTGTTTGTGCTCTCGCAGGGCGTCATGGCTGCTGCACGGCTGTCTCCAAAGTCCGCGCTGTGAACTCCATCGTAAAAAGAGGAGGAACGGTGTTGTGCCGGCGGCAAGGCATCAAAGAAAGTTGCAACGTTAATATAGTGTAAGATTATCTGTCCTGCTTTGTCCCTTCTCTCTCTTTGTGTAACTGATATACAGTATTATCGCTTCAACATTCCTTTTCCATCAGGATGACCCACTTCCTTGTGTTTCTAATTTCCCAGCACCAATGCCCATTCCTGAAATACTTTCTCATGACAATTCTCATGACAATCTCAAAAATGATGGTGACAGTTTGTGTTCGTTTGTGTTTCTCTTCAAGGGTACTAACGTGGAAACGCCGCAAAGTATGTGTGGATCCGACACCTCGCAAGATGCGAAACCTTCTTGCAATTTTGTGGTAACATGGACACACAAGCACACACACACACACACACACACACACACACACACAGCTTAACAGTGCACAGAACTCTTTTACTACCTCCACTTTATATTTCCGATGTACCATATCAACTGTAGCTCAGCTGGCTACAGCTGCTAAATCTGTGTTCATGACAGTTCATTTTCTGCTGCAGATGAAAATAAGAAGAAGCTTTTGTCAGTCTCTGTCAAAAATAAATGACTAATTGTTTCAACAAGAATTTAAAGTGGTGAATCCACCAGTGTTACCATATGTCCCATATGAGAATTGAAAGCTGGCAACAGTAACTAAAGGGCGGGCTTATGGAAAGGCCTACAGAAAGATTAGTTTATAAAATAGAAATATCCACAATGTTGTTGTGGCTATAACAAAGCATTTTCAATCCCCATTATTTCTGCTCTCAACCTGATCCACCTTTCTGAGAGGAAGTGTAATCATACACCGTACATTGCAGAACTCATTCCGCCTGTTAAGTAATGCAGACGCGCCTGTTTTGTGCTTCTATTCCGCAGCAACAGAAAAACTCGTAAAGGAGTGAGAAAGCCTGGCCGCCTACACGGCTACAGGAAGACATAAATCTGGACTTCACCCAAACTGTAGACAACCATCCTTTGTCTTCTGTTGCTCAACTGAAGTATCGTTTTCATTAAAGATAAAAATGATCTGTGTAAACAGCGTATCTTCCCTGTTGTAACCTGTTTGTGAACAGGAAACCTACAGGAATTCATTTTATCATCATTTAAAATATTCGCATGAAAAAAAAAATGTTTTCAGTGTACAGAACTTAATCAGGCCACAAAATTAAATTAAGAAGCTGTCGTAATGCTGTTCTACGTGCCCCAGATCTTAAGTGAGTAATTTTAAGCAAAACCCAGGTTTTTTTCCACCCCTGACTATTTCTTTAGAATATACCTTCACTGTGCGATGTGTAATTTACATGTGTCATCACTTCGACACTGGCGCAGTCACAGTCGGTGTTACTGAACCGGATTACTTCCGCTTGATCTGACGCAATGAATTTCGTAACAACCAAAACAACCTCATTACATCCAGGTGCAGGGACAAAGAAGAGTGAAAAGCGTTGTGACGTAGACATGAAATGAAACACAGCAGGCCTTCATTGAACAGTTAAGCTTTCAGCATGTGTCTTCAGGCAGCATTGTAGGATTAAGAAGATACTGAGTTTCATATTTTCAAAAAGCTGAGCAGATTTGACAGGAAATATATTTGCTTGTTTGACATTTGGGAAACTTTGGTTATTTGCTCTCTCTATGTGCAAGGCAAGTATGATGCAACAGCCAGCAGGCAGTTAGCTTAGCTTATAGCATAAAGACTAGATACAGGGGAAACAGCAACCTTCTATTTTTACACTTCAGTTTGAGTTCAGCTTAATAAAGTATGTGAGATATAATGAGATATAGTGAATTTTACAGATGCTTGCAGTCAGATTTTGTTATTGTGTTTTGTTACTTGTTAATTTACGCTGCTGACTTTTTTTCAATGTTGATAAAATGATGGTTTATCTGTTTCCCTCTGGGGTCTTTCTTTTCTGATTAAGTCTCGTTGCTCATTGAGATATTTCAGTCTGGTTTTTCTGTGACTAACTTATGATAACCACTCACTCACAGACACAGATGCTTTTGATAATGCAGGTTCTTTCCAAGACGATAGAGTGAAGGTTTGAGAGAGCGGGAAAGACAAATGTTCACTATTTCTTTATTTCCTCGACCAAAATGCCAGGGTCTGAAATCGTATCCCTATAGCAGGTGTTAAAACAACAAAAATGCAAGGACATTTTTCCTATTTGTTTTCCTTGTTCCTTTGACATGTCGAAAAACAAAAAACTTGTTTTTTTGGTAGATGTGTTGCATGATATCCCTTGGCATAATTACTGCTCTACCTGCCAACCAAACCTGGCAGTGGCCAAGTTTCTGGGTGAGGCTTAGACGTAATGAGACACAATGCTGACTGTGGAAAAACTTCACATTGTTGTCCAGCTTGATTGTGATCGTTTTATTATGCAATCCAGGTTGCTTTAATTCAGGGACAGAAGCTGTAACACGCCACACAACAACATGTCACTCTACACATTATACAATACAATTTCTCAGTTCCCCTGTTTAACCAAGCAGAACACACACAGTTAGAATCTGTCATCGGGACTATTTCTTTGATAGACAGTAGAAGTCTGTTGACAGTGGGTTCTGTGTTATGCAGCGTAATGAGGACAGTATTTCTGGAAAGGGGACTTAGTGTTTATTTTATAGCCATGCTAACCGCTAACGGCAAAGCTATGTGGATTATTGCTTTGGTCCAGACTGATAATCTCAGCTATAAATTTTGTACAGACATTCATGGTCACCAGATTAATCATCAAAGCATCATGAATCCCATAACTCACCTGTACTGTACGTTAACTGCTAATTACCATTTGTTAGCATGGAAACATGCTAAACTACGACCTGGAATATCTGCTAAACATTAGTATCTTAGCATTGTTATTATATGAGCCTATTAGCATGCTGGAGGTAGCATTTACCTAGAAAACTGTGCCTAAATACAGCTTCATAGAGCCACTAGACATTATTATATGTAATTTTGGGGCACCACGTCCATTAGGAGAAAAAATTCCCAGATAAATATCTACCACTAGAGGGAAGTGAATTTTGTTATCTGGGTGAAAGAACCATTTCAAAAGAAACTACTAACAAAAGCTTACTTGCCCTTCAAAGACCAATATAAAGCCACAATACTGGAATGTGCTATTTGAAGGCTAACAGTCACAGATCAGGATACCAGGCATCGCCACACTGGACTCAGTATGTTTGGCTCAATAGGTAGTTTACTTGCTTAAAGTGGAAAGTGGCAGGCAGTCAGATAAATGCAGAACTGAGGACGGAAATGAGAGTAGGTTGGAGGTCATGCTGCAAACACACAAACAGGTTTCAGGCAGGTGAAGGGCTAATGGGTAGCAGATAAAGGGAATGAATGAGGATTAAGCTCAAACCCTTAGGTATGTAAGTATACAGCCAATCTGGCAAAGAACAGCAGTAAAGTGTGGCTGTGTAAACTTCCATGTTGGCACAGAGTAAAGTTACTCTGCCTCTTCACTTTCTCTTTGAAGGCCTCTGTCGTTTTCAGTTATTTGGCCTTTTCAGGCAACACAAAGGACAGAAGCATCTATTTAGGTATTTGAAAAGATGCTCTCAGGCGTATGTGAGGCCATAGGAAAAATGTCCTCACCAAGTGAAAGTCTAATATTTAATTATGATTAACACTGCCCACATAAATACCTGAGTGACAGGTGATACCAGTTCCATTATTTTTTTATTGCGGTTGTAAAGCAACCAGGAAACAGACAAGCACATACATACATGTCATAGCTGGAATAAAATTAAAAAAAACAAAAAAGAAAAAACATTTAAATACAGGTACACACAGAAGAAAATAACAGCTACCTCATCCAGAATGTAAAGGAAATCTGACACAGCTAATAAATAACGGCAGTCATGATGTGTGCACGTTTCAGTAAGTCAGTGTGGCTACATTATTTTTTACTTTACAAAACTTAAGGCATCAGCTGACACAGGTAGTATGTGCATTAGCTTGTGTATCCCTGTTTGCACAATAATTATCCAGTAAATGATGAAAGGTTTCAACCTGAAACTAGAAGAGTTTGAGGAAATTTGGCGGCAAATCCAAAAAAAAAAAAAAAAAAGCAGTTTGCTTCTTGACACAGGTTGTGATCAGCTCTGATTCAACGAGACCAAGAGTGACCAAAGTTTTCAAGGCGACAAAAAACGCATCAAACCATTTATAAAAAAAACTTTTCAAATCACTTCTGCAACATAATCAGCAAGTTTAGAGCAGTTCCGAACAGTGCAGGAAGTATAGTCATACATACTAGTCATGAGAGGAGTGAGGTGGATCGATTAAAACGATAAGACAATTTTGTGAAACACACATATTTAGCCCTTCAAGCCTCTAAAAAAATCCTTCATGTTGAGAAGAAAGAAGAAGAAAAAATGAATTTTTTGGTTGAACTGCTGTACACATTAAGGCCATAACATGTGATACTACATAGAGAATTGCTTCATTTTAAGGGGTCGGGAACCAGAAGGTTTAGGAACAAATAAATCGGGCACAGAAATGCATTTATGTTACAGGAGAGTTTGGGAAAAGTTTTAATGGATATTTTAAATACTGTTTTCTGCTGTGAAAACCTGTGTTCTCTGCAAAGGATCAAGACACAAAACTTTCATGGCCACCTTTCAAGTCCACATCTGGTATCTCATACATAAAAAGAAAGTGATGGTGGATTCCTCATTTGCTAAGATGCAAATTTTCTTCAAAAATCCTCAAACACAAGCTCATATTGTGGCACAAATACACATTTAAGTGCACATAAAGATACATAAAGTAGTGCCTGCACTAAAGCGCTTTGGTCTGGTCAAGTGTGACTCTGTATGGAGATGCACAGACGAGCAAAAGACTCCGTCAGTCCTGTGCATGCGACGCAGAGAATATAGCACGAGAAAAGGCACAGTGGAGGAAGAGAGGCGTAGCCATGCAGGGCTGGTGGTGTGTGTGGATGTGCCTGTTTCCACAAAACAGTCTTCCAGAGTTGTAGTCCGTGTGTGTGCCATCACGCCTCATCTTCCGAGCGCGTGCCGCTCGTCAGCCTCTCTCGCTCTCGGTGCCGCTGGATGGCTCGCCAGATGCGGCAGAGGACTCCGCCCCTGAGGGGGAAGACAGGTTAGTCACGGCTTATCGATGTAGGTCTGTATCAAAATTTTTATGCAGGTAGAAGATAAAAAAAAAAAAAAAACGGATGCCACCTCACCTTAGAGAAAAAACCTTATCTACTCTCGGAAGCTGATTTTATTCATTTTCTCTTATTTCATGCTTTTTATTCTTTGAAAGACTTTATGAGGAAGTGAGTCTCAACACTGATAAAAAGGCTTCAAGACATCACACTCTGACTCAGATACAAAGATGAAGAGGAAACTGACAACCCAAAAAACTGCCTGATGGCTCGACAAAATGAAAAGCAGTACAAAAAAAACTCCACGATATTTAACCATCAGTGCTTTTCGTTCCAATATCTTTCAACCTTTTTTGATAACAGTTTGCGGTTTCTTCCCTTGACGCCTTGGAGGCTACGAATCGTGGACGGTTTCTTTTAAATGTTTTACAGCTGATGCAAGGTGTGCTGAAGTAAAGACACAGCATCTCCCAGAAACCACGTAGACCTGGAGGGATCGCAACTTAAAATCCAGGACACCATAGTATTTCACTTTTCCAAAATAGCTGTGTAATAATTTATAGAATCTTAAGCAAATCAGAAAATCTATCCGAAGTCAACGTCAGTTCTGTCGATATAGTGTGTGTGTGTGTGTGTTACTCTGACGTCTAAGTAGCGTGATTCTAAGTTCCTTTCTGTCAGTTTGTGACACGGACATGAAAGAGTAGATACCGTAGACGTAGACAGCGGAGGTCGTCTCTGGTGACGTCATTGAGAATGTCGGTCAGCGTGTATTCCTCCAGCACAAACTAGAACAGAAACCACAGAGCAACGACTGTAAGCCTTTAGTTTACAGTCACACACTTGACACTTGTGAAGAAGAGGAAGCTGTAGACAGACAACAGACACTCAACCTTGTCTATGGTGTCAGCGTCCGCCCCCTGCTCCTTCAGCCAGTCGGTGAGCTGCTTGTCCGGCTCGTGGTCTGCTGGGATGTGGAAGATGGAGGGAGGTGAAATGTCTGAAATAAAAACAACAGCAACAGAGATTTAGAGAAGAAGAGAAGTAGGAAAAGAAACCTAATCAATCAGTCGGTCACCGAGTTCGTTTACCTGGTGATCTGTGTTTGACTCTGACCAGCTCCAGGTCGTGTGTTCTCTGCTGCAGCGTGGCCTTCAGGACCTGCTGGTACTCCTTCTCCTTCTGCAGCAGCTCCTCCAGCAGCCTGCAGGGGGCCACCACAGCGACAGAGAACATCTGTTACAGTACGAGCAGTGAGCACTACATCTGGATCAATTTATTAAAAAAAAAAAAAAAAAAGAAGCAAGGCAGCAGGTTGGAGTAAGTGCTCAAAAATGTGATTTTTATTTACAAAAATATTACCAAACAGAAGAAAAATGAACCAAGGGAAATTCAACAAAAAAATAGCTTAAACCATGACGTCAAAGAAATAAATTAACTCCTGACTGCCATCTTATCTTTTTCCTTCTCACCTAACTGGACCCAACCACCAGCTCAGGTAAGACTAGGGGTGAGCAAATCCTACACAAGCCTGTCCAAGCGTAACAAACCCCACACAACCACTACGTGCTAACTTCTGTTACTGCCGACATTTCCCACTCTACAATAGGCACCAGATATTCATTCATAAGTGCATCCCGCTTTTATCTACAGCAGAACAGGTCGACCCATGTTCCCACACACTCCTGCCCAGTCCCTCACTACCACTAAGGAGGGACACTAATGACACACACCTGTTTCCCCTTCCCCTGACTGAAAATATACCCTGAAAATATACCAAGTGGGCCGACCCTTCCAACATCTCACACCTGCAAACAATTATCAAGCACATCTCGCAACCAATGTATTGAATAACTGGACCTGAAAAATGAATAGAAACATGCAACTAAAATACTGATTAAATGACAAAGACAATGATAATGTGGGGGATGGGGCCTGGAGAAAGGGGAATGGAGCAGCCTTTTCACACTGTGGTTTTAAGTAAGAAATGTAGATAATGCAGTTACATACAAGGCAAAGAAATGCTGATAAATTTAAGACATACAAATACTCAAACATGTAGAAATATCAGTGCTTTGTGGCAGTAAAGAACAGACAGATAATCAGGGCCTGACTACACAAGACAACTCAAAAAATCAAAAGTCGTTAATCTCAAAAGTCCTCGAGTGACAGTTTAAATACTTAAATATAACCTGAGTTATAGTTACTCCATTTTTAATCCTGACAGAAACTAAACTCTCCAATTCAGTGACACGTTCCAAAGTAACCGTCGTCTTTACTGAATCACAAAGCTGCCATAAAATTAAAAGAAAAAATAACTATAAATGACATTATAGTTTCCTAACAGCACAGCTTTCTGCCGACTCTGTCTAACCCTAATCTCAACTTTACAAAACACATCAACAAACTGTCACCTGACTCTCTTCTGCGTGTGAAAACAGAAACAAAGATAAAAAAACCTGGCTCTTTTTTCACCACCTTTGTTCTTTTGCAGGGAGAGGTAATGAGAGACAGGTGTGACCAAATAACAAGATCAATCACGTTGTGTTTATACAGACCGTTCTCTATACAGATGGATATAATAATCATTAACAAAATATTATTTCTTTGCAAATGCATGAAACAATGCATGAATCATAAACTCCAAGCAACAGAAAGCAAAGTGCTCACTCCGTCTTTTACAAAAGCCTTAAAGAAAAAGGAGTAAAATCCAGTTTCTCTGCTGCATTAAAGGCAGAGATATAAAAAGCTTCCTCTGTCTCCTCCTCCATGTATCATAGATATATATAGATTTTCCTCAGACAACAGTGTTTCTGAAGGTTGCAATGTTTTTTTTTCAAACATCTTTTGTATGTTATCATTTCTAGAGAATTTAACTTGTGTGTCTCTATGGACACTTGATTCTTATCTTTCTCTTATCTTAAGTTCCCACATCAACACTATTTGTTTATGCTTTTTTTTCTTTAGTCACAGACAACTTTGTACTGGGAACTTTGTATAGCTGGTTAACCTGTTTTAAATAAAGTGTTGCAATGACAAATTTTTCCTGTGACCTTTTCAGAATAATTTGTCCAAACAATAAATCCAGACAGCCTTTTATTTGTGCAGGGCGTCAGCACTGTCTTTTCTAAATGCTGAATAATCTCTATGAGCTTTTGTATTGAAGAATATAATGATCAAATGTATGTTTTTTGTTTTTTGTGAGAATTTTACCTGATTATAAAAAGGTAAAAAAGAAATAAAAACAATTGTTGGTTAAATGGTTAAATATGGAAAGTTATATGGGAACCCTGTGGAGGATTGTCCACCCACTCTGTGTCATCATCACCCTGTCGGTTTTAGAGAGACAACTATCTATTTCATTCATCCCTGCTGCTTTTGCATTTGTGTGTGTGTGTGTGTGTGTGCGCGTGTGTGTCAGTTTGCAGGTTTGAGCGTGTGTGCTGAGTGTTTACTTTTAAGTGCACATTCTCTCCATTGCACAAATATGTGTGGAAAGAGATTGCTCGAGGACATTCTTCTGTGTGATTGTGTCTGTAGGAAAATATTTGTTGAAATCTTTAAATGACGCTCCCTCACTGCAGCTTATTCACAGCAAAGGTAGAAGTACTTTTTAATTCCTTAAAATTACATGACATCTCCCGTTCATTCCAAGGCCCGGAGTCGTTACAAATACATGAATAAACGTATGTAAGTAAAGATATGTGTGAATAATGCCAGCACATAGGATTTGCAAAGAGACCAGATACTGATGAATCCCAGTGGTAATACGGAGAAAAGAGAAACAACAATAGATGCAATTGCCTGTTTTCCCATGAAACCAAACTGGGATTTTGCAATGAAGGGCGTCAGCGCTGTCTTTTCTAAATGTTGAATAATCTCTATGAGCTTTTTAATTGAAGAATATAATGATCAAATGTATGTTTTTTGTGTTGTTTGTATTGCCATAATGCTGTTTTCATGATTCCAGATGTCTCTACTAAAAAAGAAAATCTTACTTAAGTGAGAATTTTACCTGATTATAAAAAGGTAAAAAAAAAAATAAAAACAATTAGTGGTTAAATATGGAAAGTTATATGGGAACCCTGTGGAGGATTGTCCACCCACTCTGTGTCATCATCACCCTGTCGGTTTTAGAGAGACAACTATCTATTTCATTCATCCCTGCTGCTTTTGCATTTGTGTGTGTGTGTGTGTGTGTGTGTGTGTGTGTGTGTGTGTGTGTGTGTGTGTGTACGTGTGTGTGCGTGTGTGTCAGTTTGCAGGTTTGAGCGTGTGAGTTGAGTGTTTACTTTTAAGTGCACATTCTATCCATTGCACAAATATGTGTGGAAACAGATTGCTCGAGGACATTCTTCCGTGTGATTGTGTCTGTAGGAAAATGTGTTGAAATCTTTAAATGACGCTCCCTCTCTGCAGCTTATTCACAGCAAAGGTAAACCAGAATTACCACCTTGCAGGTGTGTATCTCCTTAAGTGTAATTTGTCACAATTAGCTAATGAATTCTTGAGTTATGGTGACCTTTGACCTTAATCAGTTCACCATTGAATCGGAGTGGACGTTTGTGGTGGATGTAATGACACGTTGCTGATGTGATGCGTTCGTGAGTTAATCAAAGTGTCTGTTATGCGTTGTGTCTGTGCACCTGTTCGTCTCCTGTTTGAGCCGTCCCAGCTGAGCTCCCAGGTGGTGATGTGAGCGCTGGTGATCCTGGGAGTGGGCGGAGTTTAGCGCGCTGACCGAAGAGTGGGCGGGGTCGGCCGTCGTGCCCGGGTCGTCAGCGTGAGGAGCCAGAACGGGGCCGAACTCCGCTTCCTCCTCGTCCACCTCGTCTTCTTTCTCCGCTCCCTCGCACTCTGATGCCGGGCCGAAGTGGGTCTGTAGCTCTGTCAGTTGACAGGGGTCAAAGGTCGAGGGTTGAGAGCATGACATATTAATGTAAATTAATTTTTAACTTCAATATATTCTGGCATTTCTTTTGCACGTGTCCACTAGATGGCCACACAGTCCCAGCACCCACCTGGTATGAGGATGGTGATGGCTGCCTGCACGGCTCGCCGGATGATGTTATCCATGGCAAACATCCAGTGGGGTTTGATGTGTTGATTCCTCAGGACCTTGTTCACCTGAGAATGTCAAACACACACAGAGAAGGCCAGATATTTACACTCATAATCAACTACAGACCTGAAATAACACACTCGTTAAAATTGATTTGACATATTTGAAGAAGTCAAATCAGCTCCTGTGGATGTTATCATATGTAACTCATGATTAAGATGAAAATAGACGTAATTTTGGGCATTTTTGTTCAGAAATCATTGATTTGATTGAGTTAAAATTGAATTTTTTTTTCCTAACACCAGAAATAAACATCAGTTTGCTTCTACTGTACCATTTCTGCACTGTCCGGCTGTTCTGTAGTATTCTGTAGTATATACTGAACTGTATGAGTCTGTATGTGAACTTCCAGCTGTGTGTGCACTATGTGTGCGCTGACCGAGTCCTGGAAGCCAAAGAGCACCAGCTGGATCTGGTTGATGGAGGTGGAGTCGAAGTCCAGGTCCAGCTTGAGTTTGGAGATGGTGGCCGCCATGACGCGCCTCTCTGGGGAATGGATGAAGTCTCGAAGGATGCAGATGATCTGCTTGATGTGGTCGACAGAGAGCTGGAGCTCCTCACTGCCCTGTACATGCAAATACACACACACACACACACACACATACACACACACACACACACACACACACACACACACACACACACACACACACACACACACACACACACACACACACACATATACACACACATTTGACAAGGCATTGATTTATGCTCACTGAACCCATAGGTGCCACTATTCCAATGTAAAGTCTATTAGTGTCAAAGATTTAAGCTGGTTTCATGTAACTGAATGGGTTTAGACCTTCACAGTTACATGATATTGTTTGTCAGACAGCAAACTATGAATTTAAACAGATTATACATCAAGCTTAAAATAAACTCTCAGGTGTATCTGATACTGTTGTTACATATTTAGAGTCTCTTCAGTGAGAAGAAAGCTCTTTTTATTTTAAACCATGGGACTTTGCGCCCCCTAGTGGTAGAAAAGAAACTGTAGCTGGCGCCAGTGCTTATTTTTATCTTACATGGTCCTTTTTACAGTCAACGTATTACTACTTAAAAATCACACCTGAACTGATGCCTAAATGTAATAACTTAAAACATGACATACATTCACCTAAACCTGTGCCTCATGCAATTCAGTGTTATTTTAATACATTTATGTATATTTTAGCTCATTTGCTTGTGAGAGCTTTAAATTTGATCTTTCTGTCTGTTTGTTTTTTTCATACTAGACTCGGTGCAGAGCTGATCAGGGTGTAGCAATCAAACGTACCTAGTTAAAAAAATAAACAGACCCTTTTTGTAACTTTTATAATGACCATAATTATTGAAATAAGTGGTTGTAAAATGTTTTAAATGGTGTTTCTTTTATCCCTTCATTGCAAAATCCCAGTTTGGTTTCATGGAAAAACAGGCAACTGCATCTATTGTTGTTTCTCTTTTCTCCGTATTACCACTGGGATTCATCAGTATCTGGTCTCTTTTCAAATCCTATGTGCTGGCATTATTCACAGATATATTTACTCACATACTTGAGTTTATTCATGTATTTATAAAGACTCCGGCCCTTGGAATGAACGGAAGATGTCATGTAATTTTAAGGAATTAAAAAGTGTTTCTTTCTCTATCACAAACACACACACACACACACACACACACACACCTGGATGTGGTTCTCCTTCAGATTGGAGATGACCTTTTCTTGGTCGTCGTTGAGGACCTTGTACAGAATGGCCCGTCTCTCGCTGTCCTTCTTCAGCAGGAACAGGCCGCCGTCCCTGTCCTCAGGGGAGGGGGGGGCACTGCGGTCCTCCGACACCGAACCCTCGTCTGGCACACTGCAACACACACAGACACCCACACACACACACGAATGCGGAGTGATCTCATGGCAATATAAAACAAAGAAAACGAGCACACCAATGATTTACAACGGCATGACGTGCCGTTCGGTTTATGTACAGATACAAGCCTCTCCTGGCGACTGTGTGTGCCCAGGAAAGTGCAGAGGCAGCATGAGTCAGCGCCCACCAGCCGTGCACGTATGTGCGCACACAGATGTGTGTGTGTTGGTGCATGTGTGCTCAGCCGCCAACTGAAGCTCTTAAAATGATCCGACCTCATTATACCAGTGTTGTAAAGGGCAGCAGAGCACACTGAGCACAATAAGGCCACCTGCCAGCCAAACACACACACACACACACACACACACTCATATAAAGACAGGTGCACATTCATTCACATCCTTTCACATGATCTGTACTGCGCCATCAGGGTTTTGTCTGTAGTGACACATAGTTTTATATCATAAGAGGAATTCAGTGTTTTTGCATTGAGAATAATGTTTGTGTCACACGAAGGTTTTTCTCATTTCATCCAAACTGAATCTCAAAATGCTAATTCAGCAAAACAGTAACAGCTGAGACAAATGAGATCTGTTATATTTAAAAAATCTGAGCCTAACCTCTCGAGTTTGAATCTAAAAGTCCTGTAAACTTGACCCAACTCACCTGAATTAACTCACTAACTGCACTCAAACACACACACACACACACACACACACACACACACACACACACACACACACACACACACACACCTCAGGTAGTTGGAGTTGGGGGGTTTGAGCAGGTTCTCGGACCCGGAGCTTTTCTTCTTCTGGAAGAAGACGTCGTGTTTGGAGTCGCAGTCCGGGCTCACGGAGCCGTGTTCGCTGCTGCTGCTCCCGGTGGCTTCGCACTGCAGCTGCACCGGCAGGGAAACGCTGTGGATGTAGTCTGCAAACAACAACACACACACACACACACACACACACACACACACACACGTGGAAAACACACGAGAGGCTGAAGACTGAGAATTTACAGAATGCTTTTTGAGGGATAACGCCACATCACAACCTGTGATATGTCTTCCAGTCTTCATTTTGGGTTACAGGCTCTAAACTCATGATCTTTTCTGTGTAAATGTGGATTTTCCCTGAATCTCAGTGTATTTATAATCATTTCAAAGGTGTTCCTCCTGGGCACCACCTCCACTTTAAAATGCTGTGGGAAAATCAACTTACTAGCTCATGATTTCAACAAAGACTACAGCAGAAAGTGATGCCTCAGCCTCAGTGACAAATATATCACCTTCATGCTTTCAGAACGTTTGTGCACGTTTTGTTTACCGGATGGCTTGAAGGCGATCTTGCTCTTCTTGCCCTTGGTGTTGTGTCGCACGAAAGTGTCTCGGAGCAGGTCGGAGGCGATGGCTCTCTTGTGAGGATCGGGCTCGAAGCAGCGCAGGATGAACGACTTGGCCTCCAGCGACAAAGACTCGGGGATCTCCGGGTGGATCTTGAACATACCCACCTGTAACACACAGCCACACAGATTTAAAAGCTCAACACAGTCACACCAAATACTCTAAGTCTGGGTATTTGTGTAAGGAACTGCTGACAGGAAGTCTGGAACTCCAAACCGTGCTGCCCGTCCCTCCCGTGTTTTTAAAAGCTTCAAATAGAGAGCACATGTTCTAACAAACAGAGACAGTACCCACCTTAAACATGGCTGCCTGTGGTTCCCCCAACTCATGAAAGGGGGGTTTCCCGGTGGCCATTTCTATGATGGTACATCCCAGCGACCAGATGTCAGCCGGGGCCCCGTACCCTCGAGGGCCTTTATCAATGATCTCTGGCGCCATGTACTGCAGAGTACCTGCAGACAGAGAGCTGGATACTAACCCGGGACAACTATTCCTCACAGGTAAAGAAAGGCAGGTAACTCATTCAGAGTCAGCGTCAACAAATCTATGTTGGACTGAAACCAGCTGGCTTCTCTTATCTAAACAGTGATTACAAACCCAGGTTGGACCTCACTCCGAAAAGACCAGAAGTGAAACTGGTGTATACACGGTCTGCTTATAAATCCAGATTCAGATTTTACAGTTTGTATTTGAAAACCAGATCACGTCTGCACCGATTTCAAATTGAGTTCAGAAGAGAAGAGAAGTTTCTTTTTATCTCTAAGTATTGTGTCTGTAGTCTGCAATTCTCAGCAGATTTGGCATCTGTGCTCTGGTCTAAATGCTGATGTAAACAGAGAGACACAGAGAGAGCTATAAAAAGAGACGGAGAGAGAGAGAGGGGGATGGAGGCAGCAGAGGAGAAACAGATAAGGACACACACACACACACACACACCTGCTAATGAAAGGTAAACACCTTTCTGCCTCTGCTTGATTAACTAATCTAATTACACACCTCGCCGGCTGCTGGAGAAGGCCAGATGGCCAATGAATGTGCACGTCCGTATGTGTGCACACCAACATTCGCGCAGGCTCGCGTGTCTGAGTGTTTCCATAGAGGCTGATAGTGGCTCTTGACATTTTGAGGGTCATTTGATATTTACAGTCATAGTCTTGAGACTGCAGCATTTCTATGACTCCGTTTCTGCAGCCCAGACTGAGTTACTGACTGTTTATGTATGACAGCACTTTGTGAAGCAAGGACTCGTGTGCAGTTTCATTCTCTGCGAGTCTTTTTATCCACTTTTGTTTTAGACACGTTGTTTAGTAAATCGTCATGTGGTGTATTATTTTTTGTGATTATTTAGTTGTTTTCATGCTAAAAAAAAACAAAAAAAGGAGAAAGATTTGATCATTTACATTTGGCTGAGGTGGAAAGGTTTGCATATTGACAAAAGACCAATCGGTCTTGGAGCAATGGAAACAGACCTGGAGAATAAATCATGAAGTACGTGAAGCGTGAGACTTAAACGTCCAACGAAGAGACAAAAAATATCGTCAGATCTGTGTGGAACGATGAGGAAACAAACCAACTTCTAATATTCGCAAAACTGCAGGTCGATTTTCTTCAAATTCTGTTAAAATTTGCATTAACATTTAGATGTTTCCCTCAGCTGTTATATTGGCACTATGCTGGAGCTCCATGGATGTAATCTGTAGTTTGGGGGATTTTGGGACATGTCAGTTACAAATACAATGCGTGTATGTTTATTGTATTTGTTTACAGGCAATTAGCTGGACAACAATTGAATTAATTGCAGGAAGAATAAGAGTGATCAAGTTACCGGTGAATGTTTCCGTACAGGGGTTGACTCCTGCCAAACGCTTAGAGGTGCCAAAGTCTGAGATCTTCAAGACGCCACTGTAGGTGTTCACCAAGACATTATCGCCCTGATGGAGAGACAGACAGACAGACAGACAGACAGACAGACAGACAGACAGACAGACAGACAGACAGTCAGACAGACAGACAGACAGACAGACAGACAGACAGACAGACAGACAGACAGTCAGTCAGTCAGACAGACAGACAGACAGACAGTCAGACAGACAGACAGACAGACAGACAGACAGACAGAAACAGGGTTTATATATGGTAATGTAGGCAAGGATTAATTCATGTGAAATTAATATCTTTACATACTGGTAATAGCAGGTAAACCACAGGACTTATTAATAACATGAATAACATTAATGGCGGCCATGTTTTTATTTACTGGTTCTATTTCCAGGGCCCTGCTCGTCGTGCTCACTGACAGAAATGAAACAGTTATCATCAGTGTTAAATTACTTACACATGAAATGTCAAAATGTCTGCTTGGAATAAAAAATGGTAATTGGAGGAGAAGACTGAAACAGTGGTACAGATATTTCCCAGACAGGTTTTTACTACAATCAAATATAAAAACACTTCATAAATAACATTATTGCCTCTTGCAGGTAAGAAAGAATATTTAGGACCTAAGGCCTTTATGGTGAGACTGGACCTTCAACAACAGACCTGTAAGGTCACATCATGGGCACAAATGGGAGAACTAGTCCCTCACTACGTCACAGTGACACCTGGCTGCGCCGCAGACTGTGCTGTAAAGACGGTGTTGAAGCTGCCCGGCGTTATTTCCTCGTACCTTGATGTCTCGGTGGACGATCTGGTTCTCGTGCAGGTATCGCAGCCCCTCCAGGATCTGTCTGGTGTAGAAGATTATGGTCGCCTCTTTCAGCGGACCCCATTTAGAGCGCAGCAACGCGGACAGGCTTCCTGGAGAAAGGAGAGAAGGAGTGTCCAAAACCTATCATGAAATGGGAAGACGACCAAGCAGTTAGAGAGACCGCCCGGTAACCGAGAGGTCACAAGCATCGATCTCTGAAAGAGACAGTTTGTCCATTTTTAAGCCCTGAATTGTGATTTTTTTTGTTGTTCCCTGTTAGTTTAAACAAGAATATCTGCCCAGAGAAAAATAATGAGCAAATACACAACATAGATGGAGAATTATTGATTTGTTCTGGTGTTTAATGGTGACATTTTCACCTCAGAATATTGATGCTCACATAAATGCCTCATCTTGCATTAATTCACTATATCTCCAACAGTGTGTGGACACATTGTCTGGAGCTGTTCTTATATACTATATATCTACTAGATATTACTCCTGATCCCTGCTTCACCTCTGCATTTTATACTTTATCAGCTTTATGTAGCTGCTTAATATTCATGGAGGATAATGAAGCATATTGTTTTCATTTACACTCAGTACTAGCATATCATGTTAGTGCGTCACTCAATACTTGAAAAACCATTTCATAGGGCACCTTCCAGGGAAATCTTTCTGTTCATGTGTTTAAACAACAGGCCATAAAGTGTGATTTGCTGCATATGGTGTAGGATAATGAGTAAACAGCCTTTAGTTCCAGATGGATTTCCAAGTATTGTTTTTCCTACCATACGCACGTAATCGTGCTACGCAGCATCTATTGAACCAATCTCTTTCAGTGTCGTACAAACACACCTCCAGGCACTTGTTCCATGAAGATCTTGATGTATCCGTTCTCAGAAACAGAGCCCAGGTACTGAACGATGTTCCTGTGCTTCAGGTACTTGTGCAGGGCGATCTCCTCATGAAGGGGCTGAGAGTACCTGATTCACAGAAACAGAGAGAGACTTTACAACAGGAATTTTGTTGTTTATTAACACAGAGGATGTAACATTATCCAGCCCGTCGCCCATAATCCAAACATTAGGTGTTAAGTTACTTTTTAAGCTGCTGTTTTGGCAGGTTTGGCCTAACTGCTAAAAAAGCTTACGAGTTAACGAGATTATGTGTTGAGAACAGGAAATTTAATGTTTCTCCTGCACATACTGACAAGAAAGCAAATGGGGAAATACAAGCTCTACTGTCTTTTCTGCTTTTTCTTAATGTGGAAAAAAAGTTGAATTTGGTCAGGGGTCTGTTTTCAAAAAACAAAAAAGACACCCACCTGCTGTCTCTCTCAGGGATCTCTTTGATGGCGATTCGGACCTGGTTGCTGAGGTCTCTCCCAGCATACACCACTCCATAGGTTCCTCGCCCCAACACCACCCTGTCTCCTGTCTCATTGGTGTCATACTCATACTGTAACACACAAAGATCAACACACACCATTACAGTAACCGATCAGCTGGAATCATCAGCATCAACTATATTCATTCACAAACACTCCCTGACCTCCAGTGTATCTGCATCTCCCTCCCCTTCCAGCTCCACTGCGTTTCCTGTGCCATCAGATATCATCTCTTTCACCATGGAGCAGAACCTGAAGCACGCACGCACATGCACACACACACACACACACACACACACACACACACACACACACACACAACCAGACATTATCATTATCTCCAGTTCACAGCTGTCAGGTGGTGCTGCGATACAAAACGCGCATACGCACTGAACGAACGCAAAACACGGACAAACACACACACCTACACAGACACATCTAGAGGTGTGTGTCCTCACCGACCGCACTGCTCCTCAGTGGAGTAGTAGATCTGGAAGTCATCGGAGTTGTCGTGGACGTAGAGGAAGCAGCAACGCTCGTCAAACTTACTGATGCTGCAGACAAGGAAAGTTAGAGAGGACCAAAGCTTAGATTAACTTAACTTGTTCTTAACTTGTTCTGTTACGTCAGTTAAAAACTTACCTACATCATCTTCTGTGTTATAATATGTATATTATATCAAATTCTGGAGATGCAGCCATTCATTTTAAAATGCAGCAAATGGGACTTTACAGCTTTGGAACTGGAATTAAAGCAAACAAACAGTAAAAAAAAATAATATCCGCCTGTTTGTCATACCTAATGCCTTTAATGGACATGGCAGTGAAGTTCCACTCGTGGATCCCTTTCTGTAATGAGAGAATGAAGTTTTGTTCAGTCACATATTCAACCAGGATCAAATCATTAGGACTCAAATAAAATTCAAAGGAATGAGCGTTTCCATTCACTTTAGTTACACTAATATTAAGATGTTGATTCCCCGAGATAAACAGCTGATGGCGCTAATTCCTGAATCAGGTGCAGTCAAACCTGAAATGTTGGGAAAACCACGCAGAAAAGCATTTCAAGCAAGAGGGGAATATTCTTACCGTTTCAGCAGGAGAAACATGCCAGATAGAGACGTTCTTCTCTTCTGCCTCGTTGTTAATGGACACATAGGAGGGCTGGTACACCTTCGTCGGCTCCAGAATCAACACCTGTTAACAGGAAACGTGTTAGCACTGTAGCACGCGCCTCTGAACGCTTTGTCTGATTGTGCTTATTCAATTGAGTATCTGTGTGTGTGTTTGTACTGGAAACCGCAGTCGATTGGTGGTGCGCTGTGTGGCCTCCACGATGATGTCCATCCAGAAGATGAGTCTGTCCCGCTGAGGGGAGTGCTCCACCGTCTGCTTCTTAAACCTCTGGATCAGCTGCAGGTTCTGCACCACCGACCGCAAATACCTGGAAGAAGAAACACACAGAGGGAGACGACAACAGGACTGTTATAAACTATAACTCTAAATCCTGCAATTTTTTGTCAAAGTGAACATCTTTACCAGAGAGGTGGCTTCAGTTTGAAGAGCTTCTCGGCAGCCTGAGTAGCTTTGGGGATGTCGTTAGCTAGCATGCTAACGGTGAAGAACTGTCCCACGTCCCAGTAGTTATTCATTTTTTCCAGGGAACCTTTGCGCCCCAGCAGACTGTTCAACCTCACACCTAAGACATGAGATTATCAGTAGGGGAAGAAAGTGGGAAAAAATGAATTTTGCTTAGTTTGTTTCTACAGTACTTTTTGTAGTTTTCACTTGTTTTTCAGTCACTGCTTGAGTTTTATAAACTATTCAGCCTCAAAATCACATTTAAAACTGAACCCAAAACACACAATTTCACCATGTGTTGATACTGTGAAAATACAACAAAAACTTCAGGAGCCTCTCACCTATTTTCCTCAGTTCAATTGAGCTCTCAAACTGTTGGCCAGCAACTATGAGCAGGACCGCCAGATTGATACCGGAGTAAAGAGTGGGCTGCAGCTCAAAACCCTTCCTGTACCTGGAGGGAGAGGACGACACATAGATGAATATGCAGGAGGAAACAATTACATTTAGACCACGGCAAAGAAGCATTTATCGTATGCGCTCTTACCACTGTATGGCGTTATCTCTGTTTTTAGTGTCTTTGCAGTCTGAGTCCAGAAAGATGTCCTTATATATTCGTCCACAGAGACAGAACATGTCCGGTGCCGGGTGTTCACATGACTGTAGCACCTGTAGCATCACTCTCAGAGCCTGCTCCCTGTCTCCAGGACTGTTTCTCCTGCACACATATAGACATAGATAGTATTTCATTAGATTATTGTCCGGAGTCATTCAGAAATTACTCTTGTAGCTCTAACGCAGAGTTACACTGCTCTACAAAGTCTGCAAGGTTGAAAAACGCATCTCTGTTTTGCTAGTTTCTGTCTGTATAGCTACTATTAATATTTACAGTATATTGTGATTTTTTTTTAAATAATAAAATATATAAATCAGTAACAATACCTACAATTTAATACATTCACGTGTAATTTAAAGTTAGCTTAATAATTTCCTCTAAAAACAAAAGCTGAGGTAACAGCTACTCTGCGAGCTAACGTTAGCAACAGTTTAACGTTACTGTTAGCTTGTTTTTGTTTGTATTTTCTCCACCATGACTCAATGTAACTACTGCCTCGCTAGTTTTGTGAAATAATAATCTGAATTACAGAGATTTTTTTTCAATAAAATTAGTATTTTTTTTAATAACAGAAGGAAAAAGTAAGTAACTAAATGTTGCTTTGTACCTGTTGAGAGCGAAGGCATAGTGGAACTGGATCATGGGCTGCGTCGCCAGATCACAAGTCGGCAGCATTTCCAGGGTTTGCACCAGCTTCACCATGGCATCATAGTCCTGGTGGTCAGACAGGGGCAAGTTGTGTCATGCTTTTCATCACTGTTACCTGTGTTCATGCTGGAGTTTCTCATAATCTACACCGCTCTGTGTTTGTACCTGTATGTCTCTGTAGGAAAACAGCAGGTTCATGACAATGTCCTGTGTGAGGACCTCTGTGTTGTCGATTCGGAGTTTGATGCGGGAAAGCTCTTTGGCCAGCTCCTCTCCCTGATATTTCTCCCTGGCCTTCCTGATGTCGTTCAGCAGGGTGTCCTTAAAGGAGGCGCTGCAGAAGAGAGGAGAGGCAATTCACAGTGGTACTTTTTATGATGATAATGATCGGAACTGATTCTAATTCATGCAAACTAATGATGCATGTTGATCCTTCCCCAAATCTGACTTCAATTCACTTCCAGTAGTAGTGAAAACTCTGTGTTTACTTGTGTGCGTCTCTCACCAGGATGTGACATGGATGTCCTTCAGCAGGCTGGTGAAGCGGTCGGTCAGGGGAACACAGAGCGGCCCCAGCAGGTTGTCCCAGCTGGGCTGCATGTACTCACTGGCCCTGCGCTGGGCGTCACTCTCACAGCACATATACTCATGGTTAGGAGTCACTATGTAGGGGATGAAATAGTAGTTACCACTGGATGCCTGGAAGGAGAAAGGGAGGGGATTTTTAGTTTTAGTTTTTAGTCTCACATCTCTGTTAGTGTACCGGATGTGCTTTCAAATGAATAGTGTAAATGTATTACAGCTATATATAGCTAAATATCAGATACACACACATGCTGGATACTAATGCCAGGCGTAAAAGGAGTCCAAGACGGGAAAAAGAAGGAGGATGGGTGGGGGGGGGGATTAGAGAGTGATTTATGAGGAGGATCAGTACACCACTGAGATTATTTGGTGGCATCATGACTTCAGCAAAGCTTAACAGGAGTTATAAGGCTCACTTGGCTGTTAAATATCCAGTAGAGCACAAACCAATGCACATTAATACACTCTGAAACTCTACGTCTTTGTTCCTCTTGCTTGTACAATTCTCTTTTCTTTCCGCTTACTTTGTTCTTTTTTGTACATTTCCTTTTTTACAGGTCGTTCAAGATAAATTAAGGCACAAAGGGGATAATCCAATTCAATCCAATCCAATCATAATCCATCATTTGCACAGAAAACTCATAACTTGTTTCCCCATTCACCACAAATATATATATATAACTAATTAGAGCACAACTCGTGGTGACTTTTACTGCCATGAAATGAAGTAAAGCTTCACTACTCTTTTCTTAACATCGCTTTGAAGCTGCAGATGAGACACTCATTCTGAATGCAGCACCATAAAGTTTTAGTTAGCGCCTGTTTGATGCTCTCTTATTATTCTCATAATATTAAGACAGAATCATCATCAAAGTTTCAGCTGCAGAGTGTCCGCCATGACCCCAAACTCATTTCATCCCTCTGTGGCTTTGTGAGTTGCACATTATTAGGGGATTTAATTTGTTATTCACACAACATCCCATGGGAGGGGGGGGGCAGAATCTCCCAGCATGCTTTGGTGCAGCATGGTACCTACTTTGTTGCGCAATCCAGAGCCTCTATACTCTGGAGGCAACAGAACCCAGGGAAAGCCTAATGCTGGAGGACGAGCGGCCTACTCCACACACACACACACACACACACACACACACACACATGAACACACCATACATACATTAAAAACAGGTTGCTATGGACAATAGCAATTAATAATACAATAGTATATTTGAGGACACTGCCACACATGTTTTAGCGTGCGTGTGTGCGTGTGTGTGCGCGTGTGTGTGTGTGTGTGTGTGTGTGTGTGTGTGTGTAAGAGAGAAAGAGAGCGAGAGAGAGTGTGAGAGAAAGCATGTAGATATGCATTTGTGCGTGAGAGGACCGACAGCACTTGTCATGAATATTATTCCACAAATAGCACTAGACAGTGTGTCGCACAGATCACACTGAAATGCACACGTACACACACACACACACACACACACACACACACAGACACACAGAAACTTACTGTGTTTTTCTGCACCACCATGTCCTACAAGGAGATAAAACAAAAAGCCTGTCAGACTGGATCTGGACATATGTACTCTTAAAGTTGCACCTGCACGACTTGAAACAGCTGTTTCCGCCTGGCAGCACAGTGCAGGACTGACTGTACTGCACACACACACACACACACACACACACACACACACACACACTGACCAATATACACACAACCTCACACACCAGTCTGTAAATAACTTAGTGGATGACTTTGTTATAAGGAGGTGCGAAGGAATGGCATCCTCGAACTCTGATTACACCAACAGGAGATTCAAAGAGGTGTGTGTGTGTATGTGTGTGTGAGTGTGTGTGTGTGTGTGTGTGTGTATATACCTTCAGTGACTGGGCAGTGTCGGGGTCAGTGTCATGGTATAGGATGACATTGTTGGCCATGTCGAAGCTCTCCCTCACGCCGAGGTGGTAAAACAGGGAGGGCTGCCGAAACACGTCGCTCATATCCACAACGGCGATATCTAGAAGGACGAAGATTAGAAAGATGACGACGACGACGACAACAATAACACGTCTCTAAGGTCACATCTTTGACATATAAGTACAATCCATTTCTTCAAACAAATAAGCGTTGTAAACTGGCCTTGACTAAAACACTTGAGCTCTTAACTATTTAAAAGAGGGAATGTCAAGAGAAAAACTCTCTAAAGACGTTTCAACACTTCATTCTTGTTGAATTTGGCTTTACTTGGTCATTTTCTTCCATCTGCCATCACTATGATATCTGGTGGTGAAACTGGATCATGTCTGGGGTCAATTAAACCCTAGAATTCCCTGTTACACTCGTTATGAGCAAACTGTTATAAAACTCAAATTCAAACAGACTTTTTCGGGGGGGTTTAGGAGGGGTAGTACTTCATAAAAACATCAAACACATACACTATATAGATCTAATAAAAATCCATTGTGTTTAACCATGTTTTACAGCAAAGACTGACCGAGACCCAAAACAAAAGTAACACATTGTTTTCTGAAACATATAATAAGTTCAAAATTGTGTGTATGAGCCATTCTCATAAAATTAGTAAAACAAAGCTAAATGTTTCTGAGTTAAAGGGACGTGGGTTGGACACATTAAAACAACAAAAAGACACCTGGAAGCTGTTGCTGTTGAGACGTTTCCCTAAAAACACAATGGTGGCGCTAGAGGAAAGGTCATCAGAACTCATCCTCCATGAATGTCGGCCCAAAACTTTAATGCCGGTCCATAAAGTTAACGTTGAGATGTTTCAGTGGATAAGGGAAAACTTTGACCTGGAGGTGGCACTATATGAAAAGTAATTAGGATTCATCCTCTGGGCACCATGAATGCGTTGCTGTCTGCTCTGACAAGTTTAAAGATTTTGACTTTTCACTCCATCCACTGACATTTTAACCCGAACCAACGCCGTTCTCTCTGCAAACGCAGCCACCTGGCCTCGTATTTGTTCAGTGAAAACTCTGATCTGCGATCTGTGTCGTCTCTGGCGGAGGTGTGGACGGCATCATAGCCCACGTACTGTATATCGCTGGCAATTAAAAACTGTTGAGAGGAGCTCTTGTGTCACACTGCTGCGATCAGAGTAATAAAAGGTGTCAGCTTCTGGAGGATGAAGACAGAATGATGAATCATGTGGTCGGGAGCGGGGCTGACCTGACATCAGTGAATCAGAGAATAAATAGTCAAATATACATAATCATAGTCCACATGAAGAGTCTCATCATCAGTTTGATATAATTAATTGTAAAGAACAAACATTAATGACCGTAAGAGGTCAGAGGTCATCATTAAGTGATAATGGCAATGATATTTTACCGTAAAGCGAAGCAAGAGATAAAATGATGGGATAATATGATGAAAACTTTCAACACAAATGATTTTAAATTGTGCATTTAGGCATGTATGTGAGGTATGATGGTGTGTGTGATTTATGTCCGTCCTATATGAACTCATGGCTGCTACAGGCTTTATATCTAGAGGCTTTACAGTTTGTTTGTTTATGGTTAAAGGCTTTTATGGTGGTAATCACAAAATAGATTTATTACACCTGTAAGAATTTTCCCAGCATGAGTTTGGTGACATTTAGATTGCACGTGGTGTATCGACTGTTGCAACAGCACTTCAGTTCCTATTTCACAATGTTAGTTGCTCAGACGTTGTTCAAACAACTTGTAACTTTTTAAAACAGCTTTAGTAGCTGTTTAAACCCAAACTGCAAATGACTAACACCACGCTGTTTCTCAGACTCACACACTCACCTGCATCGTAGAAACTGTCCAGCACCGACGTTTCTCCAAAGTCCAGCCTCCCGAAGGTGACTGTGGTGAGCAGGGCGCTCTCTGCGTCGCAGGCTCTCTGCAGACACTGCAGCGCTCCGGACTCCGGGCTGCTGGCCATCACCGACTTCAGCCCGTCGTTCAGGACGTAGACGACCCGCAGGGAGCGCTGCTTGAACGGCGGACTGGGGCTGGACACCTCGCCCCTCTCCCGGTCCCTGTCCACGCTCAACCCGGCGGAGTGCTCCCCTCCCATGTCGGCCACCTGCGCGCTTTGCCCGGTTTCCATAGCGAGAACCTTCGGGGGTGGTTTATGCTTTATCTCCTTCCTGGTCCGGTGACTTTCCACCTCTCCCTCCCGTCGACTCCTGCACTCTGTCTCGACTCCTCCGTCTTGTCCTCCCGCCGCTCACTTGGTGCGCACCTGTCGTCGCTGGAGCGGAGCGCGTCTGAGTTTGTCACCCAGCATCTCCGCCTCATTAACTCACATCATGTGCCGATTATCTCGCACCAAGAAGCTCGCTTCCCCCCTCAAGACTGGATCCGACTAGATTCCCCGGAGAAAGAGGAGGAGATGTGGAGAGAGGGAGGAGATCGAGAGAGGAGGGGAGACAAAAATGCATCCAGACACGAAATTATTCTCTTAATTTTGGGCCAAATAAGTTATTCCACGAGAGTATTTATGTTGCAGGATACAATCAGGTCCTGGCACAGTCTGAAATGTTATCGCCGTGTGTCTGGTTGTCTAAATATAAAACAGTGTGTCCTTCTGGTGCCCTCACAGCAGCCGTGTTATTCTCTGTTATGTCCTCCTGACAGCAAATAAATTCAGCAGAGGGATGATATTTCCTTTTTTCCTGAATCAAGTTTCACTCTCTGTTAAGATGGCCATACTTTAAGTTTTCCTCTCATCTCCACTGCTATTTAAAAAAAAAAAAAGTATACATCCGAACATATAAGCTACCCTATACATTTCAGATAGGCAAATAAAATGGAGTAAAGGGGAACACGCTGGTTTACACTCTGTTCCTTCATTGGATTAACCCTGCTTAGCCTCTGTGAGAAGCTACTCTCCAGTACGCACCGCTGCCATGTGCCAGTAGGAACTGGACGGACTGCCAGAGACCATCTATCACACTGACAGGGGGGACATACACTACCGGTCCATGTGTTTCCAGAGTGGGGTCAGTATACTACTGGTACTTCCTTAACACCCACATGGGTTTTAATGTTTACTAATAGAACTGAATTGCCATTAATATCTCATTTTATTAAGGTTGACTATATAATGACTTTTCTATATGAAAGCTGAGGATAAAAATAATATTATTACTGATATTTTGCAATTAAATGTATCCAACATGGGTTAAATATATTTAAATTCTCATTTGGACATGAGCAGCAGTTTAAATGCAGCAAACTTATTAGATGCACTGTAAAATGTGGACATGTGTTGATTTCCTTAAACCTGCAGTAACTGAATCTTTTGCCCACTTGGGGGCAGCAGAAACAAGTTGTGGATGAAACATATAATCACTCATGGTGAACACAATGAGAGATATGAGAGGAAACCAAAACAGAACATTTGGCTAAAGAATGAGTTTAAACTAAAGCTCCATAAACTTCTGATAATTCTCTGACGGTTCTTTACTACAAGCGACATTGTCACATTGTCATTTGATGCATTATTATTTTAGAAATATAAATTATAGCCACTTTAAATAAGCTTTGGTTAGCAGTTGAATCATTGATTTAAAGGGGCAGTTAGCCAGTTTACTTGTCTCTTGTCTTATAGAAGTGCGATACAAAAATCACTGGAGTACCCCTTTAAAGGTTTTATTATTTCCAAGTTTGTTTTGTTTCCTTACCTCCTCTGTCCCAACCCTGGTTCCACTTTTTTCACCGTTACAACATATTCAGAAGGGTCAAAATGTTCCGCATGTTCACACTTTTATGAATCATGGTTAGCTCATGAAGCATAGTCTGGGTTTTTATGGGGTTTTTTTTCCCTAGATACATCAGAATAATGCTGTTGCATTAAGTCTGCAGTGATATAAGTGACCATTAAGACTGAATCAGGATTTTCACTTCTCCTTTTGTTCACTCAGACTGACATCCAATCTCCATCTGTCTCTCTCACACACACACACACACACACACACACACACACACACACACACACACACACACACACACACACACACACACACACACACACACACACACACACACACGCAGTGCTCTACAACAGTCATCTTTGCAGGAGCACCAATTACTTGAATAAACAGTGTAAAGAGCAACAGAATGGAACAAAATGCTCCTATACACAGTATGTACTGTATATAAAAACACACATTTTACCAGCAGACAATTCAAATAGTTTTGTAATTTTTTTTTTTTTTCCAGTTACATCTAAATAATGCGGTTGCATTAATTCTGCAGTTGTTTGAGTGACCATTAAGACTGAATCAGGACTTTCAGTTCTCCTTTTTGTTCACTCAGGCCTTCAGTGACCTGAGAGTACATTTAGTTTCCATCTGTCACACATATATACAGTGCTCTATAGCAGTCATTCATGCAGGAGCACCGATTACCTGAATAAACAGTGTAAAGAGCAACAGAATGCAACAAAAAACGCTCCTATAAACAGTATCTACTGTATATTAACAGACAAATGTTACCAGCAGACAATTCAAACATTTTTGTAATTTTTTTAAAAATAAAATATGCACACATACAGTACATAATAGCATCTTTATTACACTGAAATATAAAAGTATATATATTTATCACTATCCTGGAGAGAAAGGACCAAGTCAAGAAAACAACTTGTAGCCTCAGTTGTAGCAGTTTTCTCATTGTCATACGAAAGAAAGAAAGAGAGAAAGACAGAAAGAAAGACAGAAAGAAAGAAAGAAAGAAAGAAAGAGAAAGAAAGAAAGATTTGGAGTCAAACAGGAAGGCCACAGTGACAGGTTGCCATAGATTCTGTGCACATATATGGAAGGGAGGCAAAACAGTCGTACATACATGCTACCACACATGCACACACAAGTTTTTCATCTTCCTTTACCTGTGAGGACTTTACACTTACTACATTCCTTGAACCCTGTCCTTGACTTTAACCTTCACCTGCTGCCAAAAGAGCACCAGAAACGTCAGCTGCACATGGATCTTGGTTTGAGTTTTGGGATGAGACGCGACCAGCACAGCTGTTTTATGAGTCGCAATATCAAAGTGCAAAAGCAAAAACGGTTAAATAATGTTTGTTTGGTTTGTTTTTTTTGTCCAGAAGTCAATACTCTTGACTTGAAAAATATCATAGATCGGTTTGTTCATGTTGTGACATGTATTTTTCATAAAATAAAATTTGAAGTCGGACTAGCCTGGTTCTGTCAACAGGTAATAAAACCAAAGTGTAAAAATGACAGTTTGAGGCTTTACAAGAGAATGTGCACAAGAATATTTATTGTCCAGGAGCAGTGGCTTGTCCTCACTGTAAAACCACTAATTGACATTTTTGCACTTAATTAGAGGTGATGGGGGTCAGAATTTGTTACTTTTTGACAGAACCACTTTAGCTGTTTCCCCCTGTTTTGAGTTTTGTGCTATTTAGCATACAGGCATTAGAGTGATATCAGTCTTCTCATAACTCCCTCCAAGATAGCAAAAAAATGTATTTCCCAGAACGTCAAACTATTCCTTGAAATAGCACCTACAGTATCAGTCATGTTGGTTAGATTTAATTGAGGGGAAAGAATCCTGATGTGCTTGTAGTTTTAACCAACCAACATTTGGAATATTTGACTAAAAAATTATGGCACTAAGAAGAAAAGGAATTGGGAAATATGGCCGAATGCAAGTGCGGTTAACGGTTGATGCTTCAAAATCACCCGCCTGCAGTGTACCATCGAAGCATCACGCACAGTGTGTCCAATGCTAATGATGTGCCTCAAAGTCCGGGCTTTAACCTCAAACCCAAATCCGGACCTTAATCCAGCCTGTTGAAGAAGTTAGGACCAGCCAAAATGACCTCACTTTGCAGGTCTAAAACTACAGTCCTCACATGGATGGAAAACAAAACAAAACACAAACACACACACACACACACACACACACCCCAGATAAGAGGCAAAGGCCGCAGAGTGGACACAGAACAGCACAGAGGTCGTTTGAACCGGCTGGGCTACGGAGGTCGAGCCCCAAGTTTCCTTCACACTCAGAAACAAAAAGTACCAGTGAGGTCACTGCGGCAACCGCAGCTCCGTCTCATCATTCTGTGACCGTGGCAACACACAGCGACAGGCCGCGGTCGTCAATCCGTACCAGTGGCACAGCAAGCTCTGACAAGATAGCGGTAAACTGAACAGAGAAGCCTCTTTTAAAAGAAAAAATAAAGTAAGTAAACACAGGATAAGGCGGCGTCAGGGGGGCGGGAAGGTGGCTGATTCCATGGTGCTGAATTGTTGCTGATGGTGATCGTGATGATCATTTGGCACAAACTTTGTCTTGGCTGAAGTGTCTCGGCCAACAGTGAAAATGTTTTCGGATGATGGCCTCCGATGTGGTGATCAGATTGCGCTGATGAGGATGCTTCAGTCTTTATTTTGACAGGTTTTTCTTTATGTGATCTACTTCCAACTGTGAAATGAACACCACACAAATAGTCAAGACATTTATAAGAGTACATTTTTTTGAATGGGTTACTACTAAAGCCCTGAGATCCAAGTGAAAAAATTCACCAGCCAAAAGCCAAAGATTTTTCTCCAATCACCTAAAAAAACATAAATGCTTCTAGTCCTATTGAGACTGAAGTGATGTGCAGCACCTCATCCTCTTGTGGCCGAAATGAGTATTACAAAAACAAACACTACAGACCAAAACAAAACAAAACAAAAAAAGAGAAAAGAAACTCACTTAGGGCTTAAGGCAGAGGAAAAAAAACCACAACCTCTTCTTGTGGCCGAAATGAGTATTACAAAAAACAAACACTTCAAAAAATCTCTCAGGGCTTCCGTAGGTAACTGACATCATAAATGGATTTTGGTGTATGCAGTGAATAAAGCATCATTCATAACGTGGGTGAACATACTATTTGTTTTTCTTGGGTTCTAGATTTACTTCCGTTTTAGTTTATTTCTGTGGCATTTCTCCGCCTTTCAGTCTCACCTGTAAATTAACACGGATCTTCTTCTCCTCGTCCAAAGCACTGGCCAAATGCTTCATCTCCTGCCTGAAGCACACAAAAACACATCAGCATCATGACGTACGACAAAAACCCAAACACATTCAGGTATATTGCTCATGCAGTATGATGCACACACACACCTGTGCTGGTT
>NC_079383.1:21289352-21436852 GCF_021018895.1 Seriola aureovittata
AATAACAGTTCTCACTCATACAGACTAACAGTTCCTCCCTTCATGCTGCCTCACCTGGACTCTGTATCCTCAGAAAGGTGTTGGTTATCAGTGTCTCCTCAGCATCACTCAGTTCACAGGTGTATGTTCCCTCATGATGTGGAGATAAGTCCTGCAGCATGAGGCTGCCTGACTCTGACACACCCTTCACCTGCTGGCTCCACCCCTCTGAGACTGAGGAGGAGACGTCAGCTCTGGTCTGGGTCAGGACGATCTGACTGTGGTTGAATCTCCAGATCAGACTCTTGAAGGAGGAGTTTGAGGCAGCGCAGGGGATCGTTGTTCCAGTGTTTGAAACATTGAGAAAAGCTGAAATGAAAAAAGGGATGAAATTTGATGCAATTCTGAACATTTTGCATTAGAGCATCGTGCAGCCTTGTCATGATGAAAGTTTCAGCTGTTTGAGGAAGTCTGATCCACCACATGGATTTAATCAAGTTCCAGACTCTTTAAAATGACTGACTTGTTTTAAACAAAGTGGCTCTCCTCTTGTTTCTGCGAGTGCTGATGCTGCAGCTGTAGCTCAGATCAGAGTCGCTGTCTGAAACTGTCAGAGAACTTCTGATGTTGTAGAGCAGCTGCTCAGTCTCCTGGACTTCAGCTTGGCTCTTGAAGGTCACAGTGGATGGAGGGCTGGTGGACCAGGTGAGCTCAGGTTGAGGGTAGATCCCCTCTGAGCTGCAGGTGATCCTGTTTCCCACCTGCTGGAGGTCGACTTTACCAACTGGAGCTGCAAAGAAAGCAAACAATGAAAAAAGCTTTTGCTTTATATGAAGTTTCTTTAGAATATATTGGATAACAATAATAGTGATGGCGTCTTCATTGTTCTACATGGATTAAAGATAAAATGTCCATCTACTGGACACAATCTTCAACACGAACTGAACATCAGGACCTTCATGAAGGAGGATTTACTGCAGCACTGAAAAACCTTTTTGTTTTGTATTTTCTATATTTACTGTGTTTCTCACCGTCCACTTTCAGGTTGATAAATGATTCATTCCTTCCTTTGGTGGTGCTGGTGTAACACTTGTATCTTCCCTGGTCCTGAACCTGCAGCCCTGTCAGCTGGAGGGAGGCGTTTCCTCCTGAGATCTGGTCCTTGAACAGTGACGTCCTGTTTCTGAAGCGCTGGTCCTGGTGAACGAGCTGGTCTTTGTTGTAGTAGAAGGAGTGGACAGGACTGTGTCCTGCTGACACCTGAATCCAGTGGATGATCACATCAGTGTCGTCCTGGAAGCTGCACGGTAAGATGCAGCTCTCCATGAAAACACAGGACACCTCAGAGTCTGCAACACATCAGGTAAAGAGACGACAAACATACAGGAGCTTTGACTGCAGTCAAGTCGGACATCAGTCTACTTCAAAAGGAATTTAATGACAGTTCAAATCTGTTAATAAAAATACATAATAATTTGTGTTGGAGCCATTTCCAGTTGTAGCCAGGGTGGCGCTGTGGACAGCCATGAGAGTTTATTTAAGTGTGGAGTTGATTTGATTACAGGTGCGCATAACGAGGTCTATTGTTTTTGAGCGTAAGGCAGAGGTGGAGGTGATGCGTTTATGTGAAAATAAGTACTGTTAAAACTGAAATAAATGGATTGGTATATCCAACTGCAAGTTGTTTTGACTTTGGACAGTATTTTTTGGGACCCAAAAGGATAAAGGATCCTTGTCGCAAGGAAACAAGTCATCTACACCGGAGCCACGAGTACATTAACAACAAAACAAACGGTGCGTCAACATTAAGTCAAAAACATCCTCTCTATGAGTTAACGTTATAACTGATAATCCGAATCTGCTGTTCGTTGTCCATCACAAACGGATCACGCTGGGTAAACGGAGCCCGAGGCGGAGGGACCCGGGGTGGATCGGGCGCAGTGAGGGGCAGCGGAGGACGGAACCGGGCAGTGGACCACGCATTGGACAGTGTGGGCGGCTGAGTGCGGACGGAGAGTGAACGCGGCTGGGTGCTGACGGGCGGACGGAGATGGGACACTCCAGTGCAGCGTCACTTCGGACAGAGGAGGAAAGTTTCTTTTGGACGGGGCTAAGTGAAAAGAGGTAAAAGGTAGCGCTACCATTTAAAAAAAAAAAAAAAAAAAAAAATTACATGGCCAGTAAAAGGTGTGCACACAAATAAACTAATGGAGAAATCCAATGCATTGGTGTTTTTGTTTACAGTAAGACAATTGTGTTAAGGGTCTGTTTATGTTAAATGCTTTATCGTATTGTCAATATTTGAATGAAAAGCAGTTTGTGTGAATAAAACAAAGGTAATGGATGACAATCAAGTTAAAGAGGTTGATTTGGGTGAAAGAACAACTGCCACGGAGTTGGTGGGAGTGCCTTCTGAGGCTCAAACTGACCATGAGGGAGCAATTTCTGTCAGAAAACGATCAGTGAAACTTACACCAAAAGCATTACTTTCTAAAATAAGTGATTTAGAGAAATGAAGGAAAGCTAAACTAAATAAAGCCGCCAACTTAAAACATGTAATTCAAGGGTTGATGTGTGAGCCTGGTTATGAAGCTGAAATCAAAAGTAACTTCAGCAAATATCAAATGTTGATCAATGACGCAAAGGATGCGCATAATACTCTGCTTGAATTGATACCTGTGGAAGAAAAGGAAAAACATGAAATATGGTTCAAGGCTAAGCTTTTGGGTGTGACTGAGTTTTCCCTCAGTGTCACGAAATGTTTGACATGTGCAAGTGAAGCTGATGAAAATGTGGATGATGACGTCGATGACAATAAAATAAAGCCAATGGACAGTGTGTCAAATGTTGGATCAGTGATATCACAAGTCTCAATTAAAAGTCGCAACAGTGCAGGATCAAATCGATCAATTAAATCCTCTTTTGAAGTTATTTGTGCACAAGCAGAAGCCAAAAGAGCCGCGCTCCTAGCGCGCGCGGCATCGCTGAAAAGGAAACACACAGTGGAGAAGGAGGCGGAAACATTACGCAAACAAATGGAACAAATGGAAATCGATGCTGCGTTTAGGCCTCAGATGCAGAACTGGCAGTTTTGCAGGCATTTTCAGATAAAGATGGAATGGAATCCTATTTTGAGAAGCAAAGGCCAAAAGAAGTAACTATCATTCCTGATGCAAAGCCCAAGGAGTCAGTTGTCATTCCTAGTGCAAAGCCCAAGGAGTCCATCACACTGAAAGACAAAACCTTACCTGCCACTTTGGAAAATACTGAAAATGTTGCACATGCAATTCATGGGAATTCCACATTACAGATTTTACAAAAGCAAAATGAAATATCTGAATTGCTGATACAACAACAAAGGGCAAGCCAACTTCCACCAAGAGAAATACCTGTTTTTGAAGGTGACCCTTTGAAATTCAAACTTTTCATGCAAGCCTTTAAACACTGTGTGGAAGAAAAAAGTGCAACTAAAGGGGACTGCATGTACTTTCTGGAAAGATACACCAGAGGGTGTCCACGAGACCTTGTACAAAGCTGTTTACACATGAGTCCAGAGAGAGGCTTTGAAACCGCTAAAGCGCTCCTGCAGGAGCACTTTGGTAATGAAACAAAGCTGACAGCAGCTTATATGGAGAAAGTTCTCAGCTGGCCTGCTGTTAAGGCTGAAAATGTTTCAATGCTTCAGGACTATGCTTTATTCCTACGTGGATGCAACAATGCAATGCTTGATTTGCAGGATATGAGAGAACTTGACATGTCTGCTAATCTCAAAGTTGTCATTTCAAAACTTCCTTTCAAACTGAGGGAACGATTTAGAAGCATTGCATGTGATATTCAGGAAAACCAACAACGCAAACCAAAGTTCAGTGACGTTGTGTGCTTTGTGGAATGTCAAGTCAAGCTCTTGTCTGATCCTATTTTTGGGGATGTTCAAACCACAGAAAGAGGAATGCATATCAAAAGGGATGTGTATATGGCAAAACCAAAATCGAAACGAGACAACTTTGCTACAAATATCTGTGCTATCAACAAACTACAACACAAGGAGGCAAAAGAAACCAAACACAGTCACACAAAGAGCAATGCCAACTGTTTGTTTTGTTTACAAGCTCATTTTCTGGATGAATGTCAACAATTTGCCAAAATCAAACATCGTGAAAAAATCAGCTTCTTAAAGGAAAAAGGAGCATGCTTTGGATGTCTCAACACTGGGCATTTGAGCAGGACTTGTGATGAGCGCATAACCTGTGCTAAATGCAAACAGAACCATCCAACAGCTTTACACATTCACATTAAAAAAAAAATGGACAAGTCAGTGAACACTGATGGCATATACTCCAGGGAACTTGAACCAACTATAAACAACACACTTGTGTCAGCACAAGCCTTGGGAGGCCAAACGGGCCGGGAGCAGTGGAATACTCCCAATACTTCCAGTACAGGTAAAAGCAAGAAAAGGCAACAAAGTGATTCAGACCTACGCATTCTTAGACAATGGGTCAACATCTACATTCTGCTCTGAAGCTCTGATGCAAAGGTTGAACCTGACTGGGAAAAGAACAAAGATATGTTTGTTAACCATGAGCCCAAAGACATTGGTGTCAACGTACATTGTGAATGAACTTGAAATATCTAGCCTTAATGTAAAAAAGTACTACAGTCTTCCAACTGTTTACACGCAAAAGACAATGCCAGTAAGTACAGAAGACATCATCAAAACAGAAACCCTCAGAAAGTGGCCTTACCTTGATCACATTGACATACCTGAAATCCATGCTGAAGTGGAGTTGTTAATTGGTACAAATGCTTCACAGTTGCTGGAACCATGGGAAGTTGTTACCAGCCAAGGTGAGGGACCCTTTGCCATTAAAACCCTACTGGGGTGGGTTGTCAATGGTTCATGTGGAGATTGTGAAGGCATCCATAATGATGACAACCGTCATTTTGCTACTGTAAATAGAGTGTCTGTCGACTCACTTGAGTTGCTATTGGAAAAGCAATACGAACATGATTTCAATGAAACAGTTGCTGAGGACAAAGAAGAAATGTCAAGAGAGGAGGCAAGATTTATTGAAATTATGGAGCAATCTGTGAAGTTGCAAGATGGACATTACAGTTTAAAGCTGCCATTCAGAGACAAGGAAGTGACAATGCCAAACAATCGCTGTGTTGCTCAACAGCGCCTCATTGGAATAAAAAAGAAAATGGAAAAGAATGAAAGATTCCACCAAGAGTACACAGAGTTCCTTGAGAATGTCATCAGCAATGGTTACGCTGAAGTGGTCCCAGATGATGAATTGCGTAGTGGTGAGGACAATGTGTTTTACATTCCTCATCATGGGGTGTACCACCCACGCAAAGGCAAGTTGTGAGTCGTTTTTGACTGTGGAGCCAAGTTCAAAGGAACCTCCTTAAATGATCAACTTCTGCAGGGCCCAAACCTCACAAGTTCTTTGTTAGGAGTGCTCCTAAGGTTCAGACAAGAATCTATTGCCTTTATGTCTGATGTAAAATCCATGTTTTACCAAGTCAAAGTGGCAGAGGAAGACAAGGATTTTCTTCGATTCCTATGGTGGCCTAATGGAAATTTGACAAAGGAAGTTGCAGAATACAGGATGACTGTGCATCTTTTTGGAGCAGTGTCGTCTCCCAGCTGTGCATGCTACGCTTTGAGGAAGACTGCTGACGACCAGCAAGGTAGCTTTCCGCCTGAGGTGATAGACACAGTGCACAGAAATTTCTATGTGGATGACTGCCTGAAAAGCTCACCATCTGTGGAGAAAGCAGTACAGATGGTTAACGACCTTGGTGACCTTTGCCATAAAGGAGGCTTTCATCTTACACAGTGGATCAGCAACAGTCGTGAAGTCCTGCAAGCAATCCCTGAGAAAGACCACTCTAAAAACGTAAGTGAGCTCAATTTGGACAGAGACCAACCCCCATTCGAAAGGGCTTTGGGGCTCCAGTGGTGTATGGAAAGCGACACCTTCAACTTCCGCATGGACTGTAAAGAACGGATGCAAACTCGACGGGGGCTTTTATCAGTCGTCAGCTCAGTGTATGATCCCTTAGGGTACCTTGCAGCAGTCACTCTTCCAGCTAAGCACATTTTACAGGAGTTGTGCAGAAAGAACTTTGGCTGGGATGAAGAAATTCCGCGAGTCCTAAGACAGCAATGGATCAACTGGTTGACTGACCTGAATAAACTTTCAGTGTTCCGAGCAATCAGGTGCTTAAAACCACAGGACTTTGGACCACCTGTCCATGCCCAGTTGCATCACTTCGCCGACGCCAGTGAAGGGGGGTATGGCACAGTAACATACCTGAGGTTACAAAATGAACCAGGCGATGTACATGTTTCTTTCCTTCTCGGGAAAGCCAGAGTGGCACCACTTAAGCCAGTAACCATCCCACGGCTGGAGCTCACTGCTGCTGTTTTAGCTGTTCGGGTAGACAAGATGATAAAAGCAGAATTAGAGCTTCAATTAGAAGAATCGTGTTTCTGGACTGACAGCAGTACAGTCTTGAAATACATCAACAATGAGAACAAGCGATTCCGAACATTCGTGGCCAACAGAGTATCTGCCATCAGGGAAGCATCAGACACAACACAATGGCGGTATATCCACACATCACAAAATCCTGCAGATGATGCCTCTAGAGGATTGACAGTCCACAAACTTCTGACCAATATGACATGGTTAACAGGTCCAGAATTTTTGTGGAAGGCGAAGGAAACATGGACACACTGCAAGGTAGAGTCCTCTATCAATGAAGGTGATCCAGAGGTCAAAAGGGAGATCTCTGCAAATGCAGTGATTGTACAGAGCAGCAGTGCAACCAGGCAGCTCATCATGTATCACTCTGATTGGAAGAGGCTGAAAACTGCAGTTGCATGGATACTGAAAATAAAGAAGGCTCTATTGGAATTGAGTCGAAAAAGGAAGCAACTTCTGCTCGATGCTCCTGCGGACCTCAATCGCATTGAACTGGAAATGTTGAAGGCCAGAGGCTCAGTGGGACAAGGTTTGTCAACAGATGACCTGTCAATGGCAGAAAATGCCATCATCCAGTTCTGCCAAGAGGAAAGATTTGACAGCAAAATTTGTGCACTGTCGGCCGGAAAAGCTGTGAAAAAGAGTAGTCCCATTTACAAATTGAACCCTATTCTAGAGGTGGGATTACTAAGAGTAGGTGGAAGGCTGTCCAAGACTGCAATGCCAGAACAGAGCAAACACCCGATCATCGTGTCAAAGGATCAGCACATCGCCATGTTAATTCTTAAACACATTCATGAGCAGATAGGACATGGCGGGAGAAATTACATACTCTCCAAGCTGAGAGAAAAGTATTGGATCACTCATGCCAATGCAGCTGCAAGAAAAATCTTGTCGAGTTGTGCTTTTTGCAAGCGTCACAAAGGATGAGAGTGTGCGATCAAAAGATGGCGGACCTCCCCAAAGAAAGAACAACTCCTGACTTGCCTCCTTTCACCAACGTGGGGGTCGATTACTTTGGGCCCATTGAGGTAAAGCAAGGTCGTTCCTACGTGAAGCGTTATGGAGTCATCTTTACGTGCATGGCAAGCAGAGCAATCCATTTGGAAGTGGCACATTCACTGGACACCGACTCTTGCATCAATGCCATTCGTCGATTCATGTGCCGGAGAGGACCCGTGTCTCACTTCCGCTCAGATAATGGCACAAACTTCACAGGAGCAGAGAAGGAACTTAAGAGAGCAGTGGCAGAATTAAACAATGGGAGAATTGAGAAAACTTTACTACATGATGACATCAAGTGGAGCTTCAACCCTCCCACAGCTTCACATCATGGCGGTGCTTGGGAAAGCATGATCAGGCTGGTTAGAAGGGTGCTGATTTCTGTTTTACACCAGCAAACCTTAACTGATGAAGCTTTGGTCACTGTCTTATGTGAAGCTGAGGCAATCTTGAATGACCGACCTCTGACCAAGGTCTCTGAGGACCCTAATGACCTGGAACCTTTGACCCCAAACCATCTTCTCACATTGAAAAGAAAACCAATTCTTCCTCCAGGCTTGTTTGATCGAATGGGCCAGTATGTAAGAAGAAGATGGAAGCAGGCACAATACATTTCAGATTTATTCTGGAAAAGATGGACCAAAGAATATCTTGCTGCATTGCAGGAAAGACAAAAGTGGAATGAAAGGAAATGTAATCTTGCCACGGGAGACATCGTTTTGATTGCAGATGCCACTGCCCCACGAAATTCCTGGATGATCGGAAAGATAATCAAAACCTTCCCTGACAAATCAGGCGTGGTCAGATCTGTGCAAATCCAAACAAAAACAAATATTATTGAAAGACCAGTGACAAAACTGTGTCTATTGGTAGAAAGTGATGAACTGTCAATATGAAAATTTGACATATTAATGAAAAAAAAAAAAGGGTTTACTTTTGTTAAAGGTAATTCTACATTTTGAAAATGGTTCATTTTATTTTGAATTTTATTTTATTCTATATGGCTCCATGTGTATGTATTGTATAATTGTTATGTCTGGTACAGCCATGAACAATTAGGGGCCGGTTGTGTTGGAGCCATTTCCAGTTGTAGCCAGGGTGGCGCTGTGGACAGCCATGAGAGTTTATTTAAGTGTGGAGTTGATTTGATTACAGGTGCGCATAACGAGGTCTGTTGTTTTTGAGCGTAAGGCAGAGGTGGAGGTGATGCGTTTATGTGAAAATAAGTACTGTTAAAACTGAAATAAATGGATTGGTATATCCAACTGCAAGTTGTTTTGACTTTGGACAGTATATTTTGGGACCCACGAGGATAAAGGATCCTTGTCGCAAGGAAACAAGTCATCTACACCGGAGCCACGAGTACATTAACAACAAAACAAACGGTGCGTCAACAATTTGTGAAACAGTCAGTAAATGTTGTTTATTGATCCATGTAGCCCCATGTAGATTTTTGTTTTTTCCTGGCATTTTTTCACAAGATCCTGGCACATGTAGACATGCTGCTTATGCAGCTGCAGAAGAGGAACATCGACTCTGTCTACATCACGGGAGTCATTCAGAGGTTCACCAACAGTATACAAGCTATCAGGTAGGCTGTGTCATTTTTCACATTGACTGATATAATGTTTATGAAAAGAACAAACATAAATTACATGTCTGAACACAGTAGAATAACTCACAATTTTAATAATAATAACTAAGCCATTTTCACAGTTTTAAATACAATGAATCAGTTGGGATGAGCTAGTAGAAATGTATTAATGCAGTGACAATACACAGTGTTACCCTGGACAAGGAGTATTCACTAATGTATTTAATCCAACTGCTACATTTTATGTTCCTATGACACAGTATTTCTTTGTATATAGTTATTTTTAATCATCATCCAACTGTAAATGTCTCTCAAGAACTTTAATTTTGTATTAAGAGTATTCACTAATATACATCTCATATCATTGTCATTATCTCTCAAACTGTTGATTTCTAAAGGGCAATTGAATAATTATTTTTTATCCCTAAAACAATGGTATCTTTTGGTTTGGGTTGTTTTATTGGGAAAGTTACCAAAAGCTTCTGGCACATACAGCCCCACCTAGAATATTTTCACCAGCCGCCACTGCTATTACTGGTATAACAACACGTATATATTCTTTCAATTATTATCATTATTATGACTGTTTTTACATTGGGTCATTACAGTAAAAGGTTAGATAGAGACAGAACCACCAGACTGCCTCTGATGTCTCTGCCTGTACATGTTTATGGTACGTGACGTAAACGCCCACACGAGGTGCCTCGACTGAAAACACCGTAAACGCCTCACTCACCTGCTTTGGCGGGAGTCACGAGCCACAGAAGGAGCCAGGCGGCAGAGGAGAGGCCCATCATCCTCTGTATTTTCTGTCCTCTTCAGACATGACTGTGATTTCATTTTTGGGAGAAAGGGAAGTGATGTCATGACCGACCCCTATCGGATGCGACTGTGGTGGGACAAAATTCCTCTTTTCTCAGGGAAAAGTTATTTACTGTTAAAAGCTGCTTCTTCTTTTCTTTTTCTTTTTTTTTTAAAGCAGCTGAAAAGACTGAAAGAAAATGCTGGAAAAATCACTTCAACATGGAGGATTATTGCACGAGCTGTATGAAAGAGACACAAAAACATGAAATTAAATGAGAGGCATTTATAAATATGTTTAATATTAGTAAATTTATTTTCAATAAACTAAATATATTAAAGTAGAATTTTTAATTGTAGGTTGAAGGTTTTTGTTGTTTTCTGTTGTACGGAGCCGTTTCAGTGTTTCAGTGTTACCACCTCCCGCCACCAGAGGGCGCCTCCTGCATCTGGATAGTTGTGAAAGTTGTATTGCAGTAAGTCACGGTTGATGAGCTCCAGGTGTGTGTGGTTGGTGATGAGGTCGCTCCACTGTGGTCCAGTGTTTTCCTGGATGTCGTGTCTTCAGTGGAGGACGACGGTGGACAGAGCTGCAGCAGCTCAGCAGGTGGTGAGAGGAATCAACCTGCACAACAAATCTGAAGGTTTGATTTTGGACACTTCTTCTCAAAGTCTGTGTCACCACAAACTCTCACAGGAGCAGACCCCTCAGTGGCTGTTTAAGTAGTGTGTGGAGATACAAGGTTTTCATTCCCCAACAACATGATCTTTATAATAAAATTCAAAATTTCATTATTGGACTGACAGAGAGTCTAATTAGTATGTAGTTGATGGAAAACTAATTTCCCTCTCTGAATCATTGAGCTATCAGAAACTGAAGACACTTTTTTCATTATTTGTTTATTTCAGTTGGAGCCTTGAGAAATCCAAACTTTATTTACACGAACAATGTGTATATATACATATATATGTATTTCAAATATCTTGAGCTTGAAGTGTGAAAACATCAACATCTGTGTCGACTAAGACGCAGGTTAGAGACAGTGGAGGAAACAGTCAGTCCAGTGTTTACTGGCTGATGAGGTGACAGCGCCCTCTGCTGGAGGTGATGACAGCTCCGTCCTCACAGTGACAGCACAGAGACACAGAGACCAGTGGTCACTCTGGCTGAGCTCCAGAGATCCTGTGTGGAGATGGAGAAAACTTCCAGAAGGACGACCATCACTGCAGCTCTCACTGATCTGGGCTTTAGTGCCGAGAGTCCAGATGAAGCTTCTCCTCAGTGACAGTTTGCAGCAACAACAAACAGCAGCTAAAAGACTTTGAGACTGAGAGAAGCAAGATTCTCTCGTTGGTTCATATTTTAAATGGACGACCAAAGTCATCATTTGCCTGAGACGGAGGTTTGTGGGTCAGGATTTCACCTCTCTGAAGAAACATTGACTCACTGGTCTGTTTGAGATCTGTTTCCCTGAAGACAAAATGAAACAAGATTCAGCAGCAGAAATATAAAAATCATATATATAAATGAGACGTGACGTTAGAAAACTGGTTCTAACTAGTTCATTCAGCAGCAGTGCTTTTCTAATACAGAACATTTACTTACGTTGGTGTTTGATCGTTGTTTGACTCTCTGTTCCAGTTTCTCTGTTCACCTGGGAGATATATTGAGTCAAAAAACATCATCATCATCACACCATGAGTGAGGAATCTGCAAAAATGTTTTCCATATTGTGATCCGTGCCCTTAGATATCCTTCACACTAGAATAAGGACTGTTAGTTATTTACTCTAACAGCAGCAGCAGCAGCGACCATAAGTTTGTTCATCTTGAACTCTTCTTCTTATTGCACTTCTTGTCCATACGACACAAACGTCTCCACGTCCACATTCATTTGCTAAGTCACACCCGAGTGTCTTCAGTTCCCTCAGGCAGAGGGGGGGGTGTGAGGTTCTCATCGATCTGACGAGGCGTTTCTTCGTTTGCACCTTCTGTGGCTTCTGTTTCTCTGCAAACAAGATGAGATCAAATTCAACATCAGAAACATATAAAAATGAAATCAAAACAATCTCTTATTTGTTCTTCTTCAGTATAAAGAACAACTTCTGCAGAGCAAAACAAACCATCACATGAATCATGATTCCTTCTTTTAAAACTCTGCTTCCAGTCGTCTGACACTCTCACTCTGATTGAGATCATCTTTGTAGTTGAGACAGCCGTTAATTTCAAACTAGATTTCAACTGATGGAAAAAGGTTTAATTGGTTTATTAATTAAATTACTCTATACCATGATCTAGAAAGTGATTGGAGGAAATATAAATGAGACGAGACGTTAGAAAACTGGTTCTAACTAGTTCATTCAGCAGCAGTGCTTTTCTAATACAGAACATTTACTTACGTTGGTGTTTGATCGTTGTTAGACTCTCCCTCCCTGTTTCTCTGTTCACCTGAGAGATATTCTGATTCAAAAAACATCATCATTGATAAAAAATAACAAACAAGAAATTTATTATAGTGTAGGAGGAACATTATTTTACCTCTTTTCTTTTTACAGCACCAGACAAGAACAACTGCTGCTGCTGCTGCTGCTAAGACCAAAACAGCTGCAACCACCAAGCCTGTAATGACTCCATTAATGATTGAATCCTCATCTGCAGTAGAAATACAGATATTACAGTTAATAACAGTTCTCACTCATACAGACTAACAGTTCCTCCCTTCATGCTGCCTCACCTGGACTCTGTATCCTCAGAAAGGTGTTGGTTATCAGTGTCTCCTCAGCATCACTCAGTTCACAGGTGTATGTTCCCTCATGATGTGGAGATAAGTCCTGCAGCATGAGGCTGCCTGACTCTGACACACCCTTCACCTGCTGGCTCCACCCCTCTGAGACTGAGGAGGGGACGTCAGCTCTGGTCTGGGTCAGGACGATCAGACTGTGGTTGAATCTCCAGATCAGACTCTTGAAGGAGGAGTTTGAGGCAGCGCAGGGGATCGTTGTTCCAGTGTTTGAAACATTGAGAAAAGCTGAAATGAAAAAAGGGATGAAATTTGATGCAATTCTGAACATTTTGCATTAGAGCATCGTGCAGCCTTGCCATGATGAAAGTTTCAGCTGTTTGAAGAAGTCTGATCCACCACATGGATTTAATCAAGTTCCAGACTCTTTAAAATCACTCACTTGTTTTAAACAAAGTGGCTCTCCTCTTGTTTCTGCGAGTGCTGATGCTGCAGCTGTAGCTCAGATCAGAGTCGCTGTCTGAAACTGTCAGAGAACTTCTGATGTTGTAGAGCAGCTGCTCAGTCTCCTGGACTTCAGCTTGGTTCTTGAAGGTCACAGTGGATGGAGGGCTGGTGGACCAGGTGAGCTCAGGTTGAGGGTAGATCCTGTCTGAGCTGCAGGTGATCCTGTTTCCCACCTGCTGGAGGTCGACTTTACCAACTGGAGCTGCAGAGAAAAGAGGAACTTTGATATGAATTTCAAAACATTTGTTACTGTGTATTTATAAATGCACTGGACAAAAACACTGACAAATGATGTTCTGTGTGTTTCTCACCATCCACTGTCAGGTTGATAAATGATTTAATCGTTCTTATTTTGCTGCCGGTGTAACACTTGTATCTCCCCTGGTCCTGAACCTGCAGCCCTATCAGCTGGAGGGAGGCGTTTCCTCCTGAGATCTGGTCCTTGAACAGTGACGTCCTGTTTCTGAAGCGCTGGCCCTGTTGTATGAGCTGGTCTTTGTTGTAGTAGAAGGAGTGGACAGGACTGTTTCCTGCTGACACCTGAGTCCAGTGGATGACCACATCAGTGTCGTACTGGAAGCTGCACGGTAAGATGCAGCTCTCCATGAAAACACAGGACACCTCAGAGTCTGCAACAGAACAACAAATTTTTAATAAGAAACCTGCATCAAAAAACATACTCAGATTTAGTTGTTGTGAAGTTTTTGTCCCTGTATTAATTATACAGCATATGTTGCATTTAGGAAACTGTAAAATATGTTTTGATCTCCCAAGAACATTTCAGCAATATATATATTCTGGTACAGAGCATGTGTCTGTGTCAAATGAGTATTTAATGAGCTGCTGAAACTGAGTTACTGACGGGGAGAAAACATCTGCCCTCATATTGAGACCTAAAACAAACTGTTTTATCGTCTAATTCTTAAATTAAATTAAATATTCAAGAGTCAAACACTCTGACAAAGAAGCTGGCCTCTGTTGTCATTGGTAAAAATTATTCTTCAGATACAACACAGCATGTTAAAACACTGAATTATGTCCTGACTGAAACAAGTTCAGACAGGCAGTGAACGCCTCACTCACCTCCTCTGGAATGAGTCACCTGCAGAAAAATCACAACCATGAACAAAAAGGTCGAACTAATAACAGTCATCCTCCTGTTCAAGACAATCCGAGTGTAGCACCGTGCTGCAAAGAAAATAGAGAGACATGGACGTGGGTGATGTCACATGGGCTGGTGAGATGGTGCTCTCCATGCAAACAACCCTCAGTGACCGTAACACATCAAGCAACATGCCTTTATTTTGAATTTTGAACAGAATAACTGAAGGTCTTTGGTTTGTGTTGTGCACCAATCATTCAGTAAATCTCTCTTTCCTGCACCTTTAATCCCAGTCCCAACTCTTGTCCACAGTAGCGCGCCTGAATTTTCTCTGCAAGAAACTGCAGAATGAATTCAGTCATCAGCGAATGAAATCAGCTGTGTAGCCAGAGCACAATAGTTAATCCAGCAACAAAGGATATAAAGTATTGTTCACTGTAGATTCAGTTTGTTTCATGTTCATACAAGCTCTTTCTTTGGGCTTGTTCAGCCTTTTCTTTCTCTTTGGCAGAGGCGCGTTAACTATCCCAACACCGCCAAAGTCTCTTTAAGTGCTTATTAATCTGTGATATAACCGACTGACAGTAAACACCTCACTCACCTTCGTTGTCAGTGCCAATCCTCAGAGAACTCAGAAATCACCAGACACACAGCACTGTACATCCATGTGCTCTGACTCCCCAGTCTTTATCCTGTTATTTTTCAGATGCAGAGACCGACCTCGTGGTGACAGGGAAAGGTTTCGCGGTAGTTCTGCCTGAACATCACCTGTCTCTGTCTCCTCCCACACCTGCCTGAACTGAAGGTGTGTGATAAAAGTTTTCATTCCCTCATTCATACAGTCGATTATCAGAAGTTCAGACGATCAAATTCCCTGTTGGAACAATCTTGACTAAACTGACGTCTTCTGTGATCGGTCATCAGTGTCAGATTCAGATATTACACATTCATCCTCCTCAGCTCAGAATAAAATCTGTACACTGTCCGTCTTAACACTGAGACCGTGGAGACTGTGAAGCTGTGCACTTGATAAAGGTTTGTTTTCTACACCAGTGCACCTGTTGTGAGCTGCTGGAGGAAGGAGAAAACTTTGCTCGGTACAAAATTATACTGGAAATATTATTCCTATTATAAAGTGTTTGCAAACAAGTCGAAACAAATATACAACAATAATTATGAAAAAAGACAAACAATATCATCAATACAAACAAGAAATGAATTAAAAAGTGTAGGGAGTGTGTTTATATATTTAATCTTTATATCAAGCTTGAAGTGTTAAAACACCAACATTTGTGTCACATAGAGGCAGATTAGAGACGGTGAATGACTGATGAGGTGACAGCGCCCTCTGCTGGACAGACAAGATCATCAGTGCCCTGAGAGAAATTTCATTCACAGGTAAAATAAAAACCACAGAGGAAAATATGGATAATCACATTTTGAACATGTGGGAAAAGTGTTCAGTGTTCGCACCTGGCCTGATCTTCTCCATCAAATACAAACAGGACAAAAGAACAGAATTTAAAATGGATCTTAATGGGGAAAAAAAAACAATAACTGAAACAATAGCTCCATCAAAAATACAGCTCAGTCCACCTTAAATACATAGAGACTTTATCAAAGTCATTACAACAATTTCTATATATTGCACTTTTAAAAAAAGGAAAAAAACAAACAACAACTTTGCAACAAAAACTCCACAAACATTTTTAAAAAAGTACCAAAGACACAACACACAGTAAGTCACAGTCCATCCAGCACCTCTGCACAACATCTGTAACTGCAGCAGGTGTTGCCAGGTAAAGCTATAATGTGACCTGAGTCACCACAGTAAACAGACCTGGCAACCCCACAATGAAACCTGGACGATTGAGATGCAGACTGATTGTGAAACATGTGACTTCTGCCAAAAACTACAATATTTCATATTTTCACAGTTTGTATTTCTACAAATAAGAACAGAACTGTTCATGTTTCCATCCCAACGATGGGAAATGTTGAAGTAAACGTATGAATCAATTAGAGTTTATTAGTTTATCAAGTCTTCCACTTTAGCCGTGCTTCAGCTTCAGCTTCAGCTTTAGCTTCAGCTTTAGCTTCACCTTCACCTTCAGCTTCAGATTCAGCTTCACCTTCAGCTTTAGCTTCAGCTTTTTTGCAAAGCACATTGAAGTGTAGAAACAGTGAAGTGCAGAGTGTCACAGTCAAAGTGTCCTTCATTAATCAACCTGTGTAGGATGTGTTGATCAAAGGGAAGATCATCGTTTGTGTTTCTGATTCAACACATTGACGTATCATTACGTGCTGCATTCATCTGATCCATTTCCCTGAAAATAAAATAAGAGAAAATTCAGCATCAGAAACATATAAAGGTAAAATCAAAAGAATCTAATTTATTCCTGTATAAAGAAAAACTTCTGCAGAGAAAAACAAACCATCGTATGAATCATGATTCCTTCTTTTGATTTTATATATTTCTCATTTCATTCAGTGAGTTTCATGTTTTCATGTCATGTATTTAGTTAATTTCTGCTTCCAGTCGTCTGACACTCTCACTCTGATTGAGATCATCTTTTTAGCCGAGACAGCCGTTAATTTCAAACTAGATTTCAACTGATGGAAAAAGATTTAATTGGTTTATTAATTGAATTACACTATACCATGATCTAGAAAGTGACTGGAGAAAATATAAATGAGACGAGACGTTAGAAAACTGGTTCTAACTAGTTCATTCAGCAGCAGTGCTTTTCTAATACAGAACATTTACTTACATTGGTGTTTGATTGTTGTTTAACTCTCTCTTCCTGTTTCTCTGTTCACCTGGGAGATATATTGAGTCAAAAAACATCATTAATACAAATAACAAACAAGACATTTATTAAAGTGTGGGAGGAACATTATTTTACCTCTTTTCTTTTTACAGCACCAGACAAGAACAACTGCTGCTGCTGCTGCTGAGACCAAAACAGCTGCAGCCAACACGCCTATAATGACTCTATGAATGAGTAAAGCCTGATCTGCAGTAGAAATACAGATATTACAGTTAATAACAGTTCTCACTCATACAGACTAACAGTTCCTCCCTTCATGCTGCCTCACCTGGACTCTGTATCCACAGAAAGGTGTTGGTTATCAGTGTCTCCTCAGCATCACTCAGTTCACAGGTGTATGTTCCCTCATGATGTGGAGATAAGTTCTGCAGCATGAGGCTGCCTGACTCTGACACACCCTTCACCTGCTGGCTCCACCCCTCTGAGACTGAGGAGGAGACGTCAGCTCTGGTCTGGGTCAGGACGATCTGACTGTGGTTGAATCTCCAGATCAGACTCTTGAAGGAGGAGTTTGAGGCAGCGCAGGGGATCGTTGTTCCAGTGTTTGAAACATTGAGAAAAGCTGAAATGAAAAAAGGGATGAAATTTGATGCAATTCTGAACATTTTGCATTAGAGCATCGTGCAGCCTTGTCATGATGAAAGTTTCAGCTGTTTGAGGAAGTCTGATCCACCACATGGATTTAATCAAGTTCCAGACTCTTTAAAATCACTGACTTGTTTGAAACAAAGTGGCTCTCCTCTTGTTTCTGCGAGTGCTGATGCTGCAGCTGTAGCTCAGATCAGAGTCGCTGTCTGAAACTGTCAGAGAACTTCTGATGTTGTAGAGCAGCTGCTCAGTCTCCTGGACTTCAGCTTGGCTCTTGAAGGTCACAGTGGATGGAGGGCTGGTGGACCAGGTGAGCTCAGGTTGAGGGTAGATCCTCTCTGAGCTGCAGGTGATCCTGTTTCCCACCTGCTGGAGGTCGACTTTACCAACTGGAGCTGCAAAGAAAGTAAACAATGAAAAGAGCTTTTGCTTTATATAAAGTTTCTTTAGAATATATTGGATAACAATAATAGTGATGGCGTCTTCATTGTTCTACATGGATTAAAGATAAAATGTCCATCTACTGGACACAAGCTTCAACACGAACTGAACATCAGGACCTTCATGAAGGAGGATTTACTGCAGCACTGAAAAACCTTTTTGTTTTGTATTTTCTATATTTACTGTGTTTCTCACCGTCCACTTTCAGGTTGATAAATGATTCATTCCTTCCTCTGTTGCTGCCGGTGTAACACTTGTATCTCCCCTGGTCCTGAACCTGCAGCCCTGTCAGCTGGAGGGAGGCGTTTCCTCTGGAGATCTGGTCTGTGAACAGCGACGTCCTGTTTCTGAAGCGCTGGTCCTGGTGAGGGAGCTGGTCTTTGTTGTAGTAGAAGGAGTGGACAGGACTGTGTCCTGCTGACACCTGATTCCAGTGGATGACCACGTCAGTGTCGCCCTGGAAGCTGCACGGTAAGATGCAGCTCTCCATGGAAACACAGGACACCTCAGAGTCTGCAACACATCAGGTAAAGAGACGACAACCAAAGCTCAGGTCATGGAACATGGCAGCTGAATCCAGGAGAGCTTTCTTTAAAGACCTGATTGTTGATGTGTCTGATCACATTTATTTATCTCTAAAATAATTTGTTGGCCTGAACCTTTGGATTACTGGATATGTTTTATTGTAGATCTAGTGACTGCAAAGGCCATAGTATATGATTCAATCATCATTTGACCTGATAATTACCTAATTGTGCTAATTACACAAAACAGCTCAACGTGCAACTTTTACAAACCACAACACAGGAAGTAGTATTTGGATGGAATAAACCTTTATGGCAGTTTTAGTGATCTGAGGTTCTAGAAATGCAGTTTTGAAACTGTAGTCTTTTAAATGCAGCAGTACTGTAGGAACATGCTGTTGTATTGAAAATAAAAGTGATTTCAAGAAGCACCACCAACACTAGGGGTCAGGTTTTACGGTTTGTGCTCCGACAGGTTCTGCAGGATTTTATTTATGGCTTAAAATAAAGGCTAGGTAAAGCCTTAAATAAATAATAAGAGCCACCATATTGTCAGGAGGCGAAGAGAAGAAATTTAAAGAATAATTAATGACCAACCCCTGGGTGGTAAGGAAAGGTCAGGGGAAATATATTGACGTGGGAAAGACGTAAGAGTTACTCATATGGTGGAGTGCACACCAGTAGTCATAACCTCTCTCTCTCTCTCTCTCTCTCTCTCTCTCTCTCTCTATCTCTCTCTCTCTATCTCTCTCTCTCTCCACAATAAAGATCACAAAAGCGCCCAAAATAACTTATTATTCAACAATATTAAAACTTCACAAGTTTAAAAAAAGTCTATTTGCTGTTTTATTTTTTGTCAAACTGAAAATAAACAAGTTCAAACTTTTAAACGTTTAAACCGAGTAAATATCAATTAATAACCGTTAAGGAAGCAGCCTCCAAACAGAAGTAGATTTACTGTGAACGGAAGTTCAGCACTGACTCACCCTGGGTAAATGGTAGAGAAGTGAACAGCCTCATTTCCATTATTAAGTGATAAAAAGAAGATAAAATTATCGGGACACCTGCCCTCAGAGAGGAAGCGTCTTCAAAAGTTTCCACATATAAAAGTTTAAAAGTAGTCAAACCGTGAGGTTAGCGTCACTTTAACATACTTTTATGTTTTACTTCAATTTATTGTAATTCTATGTTTCCCTGTGTTGTTGCTTTCTGTTGAAATCGAAAGTAAGAGCAACTGCAATAAAACGTACCAAGTTCAACTTGTCTGCTTTACGTCTAGAGTGAAATAAGATCAGACTGGCTGTGAACGCCTCACTCACCTCCTGTGATCACAGTCCATAAGAAAGTCTGAAGCAGAATAACAATCACGATCCTCATCATCTTGTTTTAGCAGTTAAAATTTCACGGCAACCATGTTTGAGAGAAGAGCAATGGAAATTGGAGGAGGAGCAAAATGAAAGAGGGAGTATTCAAAAAAACAAAGAGGTGACCTCGTTGGACTGTTTACATGACGGTGATGTGACTTCAGGGGCGGAGTATCAACAGACGGCAGCAGAGAAACATACAGGAGCTTTGACTGCGGTCAAGTCGGACATCATCTACTTACTATTGCAAATTCAGCAATTTGTGTTCCCCTCCATCAGGATCAGCCTCCTCTGCTGGCTGTGGCTGAGTGGTGTGACAGAGATCACGGGTTGTCAGTGCTCTTTCACTTTCGTCTTTCCTCAGGATTATTTTCCCACCCCAACCCACTGATTTCTGCACAACTAATCTGAAGGGTTGATTATGGACACACTCTTTTATTTACTAGAGAAAAGGATCATTGTCCCAGTTTGACATTTAAATCATGTCTTCATTAGAGGACTGACAGAGAGTCTAATTAGTATGTAGATGATGGAAAACTAATTTCCCTCTCTGAATCATTGAGCTATCAGAAATCTGAAGACACTTTTTTTATTATTTATTTATTTCAGTTGGAGCCTTGAGAATACCAAACTTTATTTACATAAACAATGTGTGTATATGTGTATATATATATATATATATATATATATATATATATACATACAGTGTATTTCAAATATCTTGAGCTTGAAGTGTGAAAACATCAACATCTGTGTCGACTAAGACGCAGGTTAGAGACAGTGGAGGAAACAGTCAGTCCAGTGTTTACTGGCTGATGAGGTGACAGCGCCCTCTGCTGGACACTCACTGAAAACAGGGATCATCTGTCAGTGCTCTGAGATTTCATTCACACATAAAATAAAAACAATAGAGGAAAATACCATAAAATAAAAGTAAACATTTGTGTTACAACATGATGTAACAGACGAGATTAACTGACGACCTAAATCAGTATTTCTAAATATATTTCTGCTGTGTCTTAATTACACACAGTATTAAAGTCTGATGGTTTCATTCAGCTGGACTTACTTTCAGTTCAGGTGAACAGGCTTTATGGGCATGATATTTTCAATGTGTTGCCAATGCACAATTACAATCATTCAATGGAAATAAAATATCAAAGAATTAAAAGAAAAGGGAAAAATGTCAATCACAATATTAACATAATAAAATACAATGTAATTATTAATAGAAGTAATTGAATAAATTGATAATGAAATAAAGAAAAGCAAAAATAAATAAATAAATAAAATTATATACATATCCACGTATATACATGTGAATATATACTCAGATGTAAACAGTGCAGTTATCAAGTAAATAAAGAAAAAGTAGGCGGTGGTGGTAAATACATTTTCAAATGACAGAAGGACGACCATCACTGCAGCTCTCACTGATCTGGGCTTTAGTGCAGAGAGTCCAGACGAAGCTTCTCCTCAGTGACGGTTTGCAGCAACAAAAAACAGCAGCTAAAAGACTTTGAGGCTGAGAGAAGCAAGATTCTCTCGTTGGTTCATATTTTAAATGGACGACCAAAGTCATCACTTGACTGAGACGGAGGTTTGTGCGTCAGGATTTCACCTCTCTGAAGAAACATTGACTCACTGATCTGTTTGAGATTTGTTTCCCTGGAGACAAAATGAAACAAGACTCAGCATCAGAAATATAAAAATCATATATATAAATGAGACAAGACGTTAGAAAACTGGTTCTAACTAGTTCATTCAGCAGCAGTGCTTTTCTAATACAGAACATTTACTTATGTTGGTGTTTGATCGTTGTTTGACTCTCTCTCCCAGTTTCTCTGTTCACCTGGGAGATATATTGAGTCAAAAATCAACATCAATATAAATAACAAACGAAATTTATTAAAGTGTAGGAGGAACATTATTTTACCTTTTTTCTTTTTATAGTGCTGGACAAGAACAACTGCTGCTGAGACCAAAACAGCTGCAACCACCAAGCCTATAATGACTCCATGATTGGTTGAATCCTCATCTGCAGTAGAAATACAGATGTTACAGTTAATAACAGTTCTCACTCATACAGACTAACAGTTCCTCCCTTCATGCTGCCTCACCTGGACTCTGTATCCTCAGAAAGGTGTTGGTTATCAGTGTCTCCTCAGCATCACTCAGTTCACAGGTGTATGTTCCCTCATGATGTGGAGATAAGTTCTGCAGCATGAGGCTGCCTGACTCTGACACACCCTTCACCTGCTGGCTCCACCCCTCTGAGACTGAGGAGGAGACGTCAGCTCTGGTCTGGGTCAGGACGATCAGACTGTGGTTGAATCTCCAGATCAGACTCTTGAAGGAGGAGTTTGAGGCAGCGCAGGGGATCGTTGTTCCAGTGTTTGAAACATTGAGAAAAGCTGAAATGAAAAAAGGGATGAAATTTGATGCAATTCTGAACATTTTGCATTAGAGCATCGTGCAGCCTTGTCATGATGAAAGTTTCAGCTGTTTGAGGAAGTCTGATCCACCACATGGATTTAATCAAGTTCCAGACTCTTTAAAATCACTGACTTGTTTTAAACAAAGTGGCTCTCCTCTTGTTTCTGCGAGTGCTGATGCTGCAGCTGTAGCTCAGATCAGAGTCGCTGTCTGAAACTGTCAGAGAACTTCTGATGTTGTAGAGCAGCTGCTCAGTCTCCTGGACTTCAGTTTGGTTCTTGAAGGTCACAGTGGATGGAGGGCTGGTGGACCAGGTGAGCTCAGGTTGAGGGTAGATCCCCTCTGAGCTGCAGGTGATCCTGTTTCCCACCTGCTGGAGGTCGACTTTACCAACTGGAGCTGCAAAGAAAGTAAACAATGAAAAAAGCTTTTGCTTTATATGAAGTTTCTTTAGAATATATTGGATAACAATAATAGTGATGGCGTCTTCATTGTTCTACATGGATTAAAGATAAAATGTCCATCTACTGGACACAAGCTTCAACACAAACTGAACATCAGGACCTTCATGAAGGAGGATTTACTGCAGCACTGAAAAACCTTTTTGTTTTGTATTTTCTATATTTACTGTGTTTCTCACCGTCCACTGTCAGGTTGATAAATGATTCTTTCCTTCCTCTGTTGCTGCCGGTGTAACACTTGTATCTTCCCTGGTCCTGAACCTGCAGCCCTGTCAGCTGGAGGGAGGCGTTTCCTCCTGAGATCTGGTCTGTGAACAGTGACGTCCTGCCGTTGAAGCGCTGGTCCTGGTGAGCGAGCTGGTCTTTGTTTTGGTAGAAGGAGTGGACAGGACTGTTTCCTGCTGTCACCTGAATCCAGTGGATGATCACATCAGTGTCGCCCTGGAAGCTGCACGGTAAGATGCAGCTCTCCATGAAAACACAGGACACCTCAGAGTCTGCAACACATCAGGTAAAGAGACGACAACCAAAGCTCAGTTCAGGGAACTTGGCAGCTGAATCCAGGAGAACTTTCTTTAAAGACCTGATTGTTGATGTCTGATCACATTTATTTATCTCTAACATAATTTGTTGGTCTGAACCTTTGGATCACTGGATATGTTTTATTGTAGCTCTAGTGACTGCAAAGGCCAAACAATATGATTCAATCATCATTTGACCTGATAATTACCTAATTGTGCTAATTACAAAACAGCTCAACGTGCAACTTTTACAAACCACAACACAGGAAGTCGTATTTGGATGGAATAAACCTTTATGGCAGTTTTAGTGATCTGGGGTTCTAGAAATGCAGTTTTGAAACTCGTCTTTTAAATGCAGCAGTACTGTAGGAACATGCTGTTGTATTGAAAATAAAAGTGATTTCAAGAAGCACCACCAACACTAGGGATCAGGTTTTTACTGTTTGTGCTCCCACAGGTTCTGCAGGATTCTACTTATGGCTTAAAATAAAGGCTAGGTAAAGCCTTAAATAAATAATAAGAGCCACCATATTGTCAGGAGGCGAAGAGAAGAAATTTAAAGAATAATTAATGACCAACCCCTGGGTGGTAAAGAAAGGTCAGGGGAAATATATTGACGGGGGAATGACGTAAGAGTCATTCATATGGTGGAGTGCACACCAGTAGTCATAACCTCTCTCTCTCTCTCTCTCTCTCTATCTCTCTATCTCTCTCTCTCTCTCCCTCCACAATAAAGATCACTAAAGCGCCCAAAATAACTTATTATTCAACAATATTAAAACTTCACAAGTTTTAAAAAGTCTATTTGCAGTTTTATTTTTTGTCAAACTGAAAATAAACAAGTTCAAACTTTTAAACGTTTAAACCGAGTAAATATCAGAAGTAATAACCGGAAGCATAAAAGGAAGCTGCCTCCAAACAGACGTAGATTTACTGTGAACGGAAGTTCAGCACTAACTCACGCGGGGTAAATGGTAGAGCAGTGAACAGAGAAGTGAAAAGAGAAGTGAACAGCCTCATTTCCATTATTAAGAGATAAAAAGAAGAAAAAGTTATCGGGACACCTGCCCTCAGAGAGGAAGCGTCTTCAAAAGTTTCCACATATAAAAGTTTAAAAGTAGTCAAACTGTGAGATGAGCTTTAACAACAACTAGATACTAACAATAAAGTTAACGTAAGGTGAAGGTTGAGAATAAAAAACAAGGGCCACCATGTTGTCGGGAGGCGAAGAGAAGAAATCTAAAGAATAACCCCTGGGTGGTAAGAATAGAGTTAAGGTTAGGGGAAATATATCGACGGGGAACAGACGCAAATTTCTTTAACATAATTTTAAGTTTTACAATCAATTTATTGTAATTCTATGTCTCCCTGTGTTGTTGCTTTCTGTTGAAATTGAAAGAGCAACTGCAAGTTCAACTTGTCTGCTTTACGTCTAGAGTGAAATAAGATCAGACTGGCTGTGAACGCCTCACTCACCTCCTGTGATCACAGTCCATAAGAAAGTCTGAAGCAGAATAACAATCACGATCCTCATCATCTTGTTTTAGCAGTTAAAATTTCACGGCAACCATGTTTGAGAGAAGAGCAATGGAAATTGGAGGAGGAGCAAAATGAAAGAGGAAGTATTCAAAGAAACAAAGAGGTGACCTCGTTGGACTGTTTACATGACGGTGATGTGACTTCAGGAGCAGAGTATCAAGCGACTGCAGCAGAGAAACATACAGGAGCTTTGACTGCAGTCAAGTCGGACATCAGTCTACTTAAAAAAAATAAATCAAATCTGTTAATAAAAATACGTAATAATTTGTGAAACAGTCGTCAAATGTTGTTTATTGATCCATGCAGCCTCAGAGGCCACTGGGCAAAACAGACAAATGTTAAACCTCCCATAAAGGCGTCACAGTGCTCTGGCCCAAACCCGCCAGAGTGAAAGTGCAGATACAGAAATGTAAAAATATTTCATAACAAGTAAAAGTCCTGCATGAAAAATCCTACTGAAGTAAAAGTACTGTAACGTGAGGGTTCGAGGAATGGTGGTTAAAATCACTCTTTATATAAAGAAACAGCAGAATGGAGACGGATAACTTTCTCAAGCAGTACTTTACTGATCACACCTCTGACTCTCATCACCACAACGCACAAACAGTCATGTGACTTAACTAACCAATCAGAAGCTACAGCGACTTAGACTGAGGTAACTGTTAAAGAATCACATAAGCAGATTCAACAATTTATCATTACTGTTCACCAGATGTAATATTATGATTTAAATGTGCAAACATAGATATGTAAATAATTGTGTAAACATTTTAAACACATCTTTAGTGAATTAACTGCAATATATGAATTAACTTGAACTTCTAAATCTTACAGTACATAAAGTACAAGCAGCTAAATGTAGTGAAAGTATTAAAGTAAAAGAGCTGGTTTGGTCCTTCTGATTGATATATTTAAAATAATAATTATAATAATTAAATTACAGTATACATTACATACACTGTGTATTGTGAAAGGGATTGTTCTACATAAATTCTTGGAGGTGAGCAGCATTAAGGTGGACTGATGGTTAAGGTGGACCAGCTTACCCTACCACGTACAGTTTTGATCTCTCAGAGATGATGAGACTCATCAAATCTACGTTTTATTTACTAGAGAAAAGGATCATTGTCCCAGTTTGAGATTTAAATCATGTCTTCATTAGAGGACTGACAGAGAGTCTAATTAGTATGTAGATGATGGAAAACTAATTTCCCTCTGAATCATTGAGCTATCAGAAATCTGAAGACACTTTTTCATTATTTGTTTATTTCAGTTGGAGCCTTGAGAATACCAAACTTTATTTACATGAACAATGTGTGTGTATATATATATATATATATATATATATATATATATATATATATATATACATATGTACAGTGTATTTCAAATATCTTGAGCTTGAAGTGTGAAAACATCAACATCTGTGTCGACTAAGACGCAGGTTAGAGACAGTGGAGGAAACAGTCAGTCCAGTGTTTACTGGCTGATGAGGTGACAGCGCCCTCTGCTGGACACTCACTGAAAACAGGGATCATCTGTCAGTGCTCTGAGATTTCATTCACACATAAAATAAAAACAATAGAGGAAAATACCATAAAATAAAAGTAAACATTTGTGTTACAACATGATGTAACAGACGAGATTAACTGACGACCTAAATCAGTATTTCTAAATATATTTCTGCTGTGTCTTAATTACACACAGTATTAAAGTCTGATGGTTTCATTCAGCTGGACTTTCAGTTCAGGTGAACAGGCTTTATGGGCATGATATTTTCAATGTGTTGCAAATGCACAATTACAATCATTCAATGGAAATAAAATATCAAAGAATTAAAAGAAAAGGCAAAAATGTCAATCACAATATTAACATGATAAAATACAATGTAATTATTAATAGAAGTAATTGAATAAATTGATAATAAAATAAAGAAAAGCAAAAATATATAAATAAATAAAGTTATATACATATCCACGTATATACATGTGAATATATACTCAGATGTAAACAGTGCAGTTATCAAGTAAATAAAGAAAAAGTAGGCGGTGGTGGTAAATACATTTTCAAATGACAGAAGGACGACCATCACTGCAGCTCTCACTGATCTGGGCTTTAGTGCCGAGAGTCCAGACGAAGCTTCTCCTCAGTGACAGTTTGCAGCAACAAAAAACAGCAGCTAAAAGACTTTGAGGCTGAGAGAAGCAAGATTCTCTCGTTAGTTCATATTTTAAATGGACGACCAAAGTCATCACTTGACTGAGACGGAGGTTTGTGCGTCAGGATTTCACCTCTCTGAAGAAACATTGACTCACTGATCTGTTTGAGATTTGTTTCCCTGGAGACAAAATGAAACAAGACTCAGCATCAGAAATATAAAAATCATATATATAAATGAGACGTGACGTTAGAAAACTGGTTCTAACAAGTTCATTCAGCAGCAGTGCTTTTCTAATACAGAACATTTACTTACGTTGGTGTTTGATCATTGTTTGACTTTGTTCCAGTTTCTCTGTTCACCTGGGAGATATATTGAGTCAAAAATCAACATCAATAAAAATAACAAACAAAAAATTTATTAAAGTGTAGGAGGAACATTATTTTACCTCTTTTGTTTTTATAGTGCTGGACAAGAACAACTGCTGCTAAGACCAAAACAGCTGCAGCCAACACGCCTATAATGACTCTATGAATGAGTAAAGCCTGATCTGCAGTAGAAATACAGATGTTACAGTTAATAACAGTTCTCACTCATACAGACTAACAGTTCCTCCCTTCATGCTGCCTCACCTGGACTCTGTATCCTCAGAAAGGTGTTGGTTATCAGTGTCTCCTCAGCATCACTCAGTTCACAGGTGTATGTTCCCTCATGATGTGGAGATAAGTTCTGTAGCATGAGGCTGCCTGACTCTGACACACCCTTCACCTGCTGGCTCCACCCCTCTGAGACTGAGGAGGAGACGTCAGCTCTGGTCTGGGTCAGGATGATCTGACTGTGGTTGAATCTCCAGGTGAGACTGAAGCCTGTGAGGGAGGTGTTTGAGGAAGTGCAGTGGATCGTTGTTGCAGAGCTGGACTGACTGACAGAAGCTGAGATGACACAACACAAAAATGACTTAATATTTTGTGAGATTCTGAATCTCCACTGTAGCTGACTGTACGTCTCTTTAAAATCACTGACTTGTTTGAAACAAAGTGGCTCTCCTCTTGTTTCTGCGAGTGCTGATGCTGCAGCTGTAGCTCAGATCAGAGTCGCTGTCTGAAACTGTCAGAGAACTTCTGATGTTGTAGAGCAGCTGCTCAGTCTCCTGGACTTCAGCTTGGTTCTTGAAGGTCACAGTGGATGGAGGGCTGGTGGACCAGGTGAGCTCAGGTTGAGGGTAGATCCTCTCTGAGCTGCAGGTGATCCTGTTTCCCACCTGCTGGAGGTCGACTTTGCCAACTGGAGCTGCAAAGAAAGCAAACAATGAAAAAAGCTTTTGCTTTATATGAAGTTTCTTCAGAATATATTGGATAACAATAATAGTGATGGTGTCTTCATTGTTCTACATGGATTAAAGATAAAAACAAGCTTCAACACGAACTGAACATCAGGACCTTCATGAAGGAGGATTTACTGCAGCACTGAAAAACCTTTTTGTTTTGTATTTTCTATATTTACTGTGTTTCTCACCGTCCACTTTCAGGTTGATGTAGGAATCATTGTTTCCTTTGGTGGTGCTGGTGTAGCACTTGTATCTCCCCTGGTCCTGAACCTGCAGCCCTGTCAGCTGGAGGGAGGCGTTTCCTCCTGAGATCTGGTCCTTGAACAGTGACGTCCTGTTTCTGAAGCGCTGGTCCTGGTGAACGAGCTGGTCTTTGTTGTGGTAGAAGGAGTGGACAGGACTGTGTCCTGCTGACACCTGAATCCAGTGGATGACCACAACAGTGTCGTCCTGGAAGCTGCACGGTAAGATGCAGCTCTCCATGGAAACACAGGACACCTCAGAGTCTGCAACACATCAGGTAAAGAGACGACAACCAAAGCTCAGTTCAGGGAACTCGGCAGCTGAATCCAGGAGAGCTTTCTTTAAAGACCTGATTGTTCATGTGTCTGATCACATTTATTTATCTCTAAAATAATTTTATTGGCCAGAACCTTTGGATTACTGGATATGTTTTATTGTAGATCTAGTGACTGCAAAGGCCATAGTATATGATTCAATCATCATTTGACCTGATAATTACCTAATTGTGCTAATTACAAAACAGCTCAACGTGCAACTTTTACAAACCACAACACAGGAAGTATTATTTGGATGGAATAAACCTTTATGGCAGTTTTAGTGATCTGGGGTTCTAGAAATGCAGTTTTGAAACTGTAGTCTTTTAAATGCAGCAGTACTGTAGGAACATGCTGTTGTATTGAAAATAAAAGTGATTTCAAGAAGCACCACCAACACTAGGGGTCAGGTTTTACTGTTTGTGCTCCGACAGGTTCTGCAGGATTTTATTTATGGCTTAAAATAAAGGCTAGGTAAAGCCTTAAATAAATAATAAGAGCCACCATATTGTCAGGAGGCGAAGAGAAGAAATTTAAAGAATAATTAATGACCAAGCCCTGGGTGGTAAGGAAAGGTCAGGGGAAATATATTGACGTGGGAAAGACGTAAGAGTTACTCATATGGTGGAGTGCACACCAGTAGTCATAACCTCTCTCTCTCTCTCTCTCTCTCTATCTCTCTCTCTCTATCTCTCTCTCTCTATCTCTCTCTCTCTCTCTCTCTCTCTCTCTGTCTCTCTCTCTCTCTCCACAATAATGATCACAAAAGCGCCCAAAATAACTTATTATTCAACAATATTAAAACTTCACAAGTTTAAAAAAAGTCTATTTGCTGTTTTATTTTTTGTCAAACTGAAAATAAACAAGTTCATACTTTTAAATGTTTAAACCGAGTAAATATCAATTAATAACCGTTAAGGAAGCTGCCTCCAAACAGAAGTAGATTTACTGTGAACGGAAGTTCAGCACTGACTCACGCGGGGTAAATGGTAGAGAAGTGAACAGCCTCATTTCCATTATTAAGTGATAAAAAGAAGATAAAGTTATCGGGACACCTGCCCTCAGAGAGGAAGCGTCTTCAAAAGTTTCCACATATAAAAGTTTAAAAGTAGTCAAACCGTGAGGTTAGCGTCACTTTAACATACTTTTATGTTTTACTTCAATTTATTGTAATTCTATGTTTCCCTGTGTTGTTGCTTTCTGTTGAAATCGAAAGTAAGAGCCACTGCAATAAAACGTACCAAGTTCAACTTGTCTGCTTTACGTCTAGAGTGAAATAAAATCAGACTGGCTGTGAACGCCTCACTCACCTCCTGTGATCACAGTCCATAAGAAAGTCTGAAGCAGAATAACAATCACGATCCTCATCATCTTGTTTTACCAGTTAAACTCACGGCAACCATGTTTGAGAGAAGAGCAATGGAAAGATTTGGAGGAGGCGCGAAATAAGAAGAGGAAGTATTAAAAAAAACACAAACCAAGAAAAACAAGTGACCTCATTTGACTGTTTACATGAGGGTGACGTGACTTCAGGAGCAGAGTATCAACAAACGGCAGCAGAGTCAGCAGAGAAACATACAGGAGCTTTGACTGCGGTCAAGTCGGACATCATCTACTTATTATTGCGAATTCACCAATTTGTGTTCCCCTCAGTCAGGATCAGCCTCCTCTGCTGGCTGTGGCTGAGGGGTGTAACAGAGATCACGGGTTGTCAGTGCTCTTTCACTTTCGTCTTTCCTCAGGATTATTTTCCCACCTCAACCCACTGACTTCTGCACAACTAATCTGAAGGGTTGATTATGGACACACTCTTTTATTTACTAGAGAAAAGGATCATTGTCCCAGTTCGACATTTAAATCATGTCTTCGTTAGAGGACTGACAGAGAGTCTAATTAGTATGTAGTTGATGGAAAACTAATTTCCCTCTCTGAAACATTGAGCTATCAGAAATCTGAAGACATTTTTTTTATTATTTGTTTATTTCAGTTGGAGCCTTGAGAATACCAAACTTTATTTACATGAACAATGTGTATATATACATATATATATATATACATATACATATATGTACAGTGTATTTCAAATATCTTGAGCTTGAAGTGTGAAAACATCAACATCTGTGTCGACTAAGACGCAGGTTAGAGACAGTGGAGGAAACAGTCAGTCCAGTGTTTACTGGCTGATGAGGTGACAGCGCCCTCTGCTGGACACTCACTGAGAACAGGGATCATCTGTCAGTGCTCTGAGATTTCATTCACACATAAAATAAAAACAATAGAGGAAAATACCATAAAATAAAAGTAAAGATTTGTGTTACAACATGATGTAACAGACGAGATTAACTGACGACCTAAATCAGTATTTCTAAATATATTTCTGCTGTGTCTTAATTACACACAGTATTAAAGTCTGATGGTTTCATTCAGCTGGACTTACTATAGTTCAGGTGAACAGGCTTTATGGGCATGATATTTTCAATGTGTTGCCAATGCACAATTACAATCATTCAATGGAAATAAAATATCAAAGAATTAAAAGAAAAGGGAAAAATGTCAATCACAATATTAACATGATAAAATACAATGTAATTATTAATAGAAGTAATTGAATAAATTGATAATGAAATAAAGAAAAGCAAAAATAAATAAATAAATAAAATTATATACATATCCACGTATATACATGTGAATATATACTCATATATAAACAGTGCAGTTATCAAGTAAATAAAGAAAAAGTAAGCGGTGGTGGTAAATACATTTTCAAATGACAGAAGGACGACCATCACTGCAGCTCTCACTGATCTGGGCTTTAGTGCAGAGAGTCCAGACGAAGCTTCTCCTCAGTGACAGTTTGCAGCAACAAAAAACAGCAACTAAAAGACTTTGAGGCTGAGAGAAGCAAGATTCTCTCGTTAGTTCATATTTTAAATGGACGGCCAAAGTCATCATTTGACTGAGACGGAGGTTTGTGCGTCAGGAATTCACCTCTCTGAGGAAACATTGACTCACTGGTCTGTTTGAGATTTGTTTCCCTGGAGACAAAATGAAACAAGATTCAGCATCAGAAATATAAAAATCATATATATAAATGAGACGTGACGTTAGAAAACTGGTTCTAACTAGTTCATTCAGCAGCAGTGCTTTTCTAATACAGAACATTTACTTACGTTGGTGTTTGATCATTGTTTGACTTTGTTCCAGTTTCTCTGTTCACCTGGGAGATATATTGAGTCAAAAATCAACATCAATAAAAATAACAAACAAAAAATGTATTAAATTGTAGGAGGAACATTATTTTACCTCTTTTGTTTTTATAGTGCTGGACAAGAACAACTGCTGCTAAGACCAAAACAGCTGCAGCCAACACGCCTATAATGACTCTATGAATGAGTAAAGCCTCATCTGCAGTAGAAATACAGATATTACAGTTAATAACAGTTCTCACTCATACAGACTAACAGTTCCTCCCTTCATGCTGCCTCACCTGGACTCTGTATCCTCAGAAAGGTGTTGGTTATCAGTGTCTCCTCAGCATCACTCAGTTCACAGGTGTATGTTCCCTCATGATGTGGAGATAAGTTCTGTAGCATGAGGCTGCCTGACTCTGACACACCCTTCACCTGCTGGCTCCACCCCTCTGAGACTGAGGAGGAGACGTCAGCTCTGGTCTGGGTCAGGACGATCTGACTGTGGTTGAATCTCCAGGTGAGACTGAAGCCTGTGAGGGAGGTGTTTGAGGAAGTGCAGTGGATCGTTGTTGCAGAGCTGGACTGACTGACAGAAGCTGAGATAACACAACACAAAAATAAAAAATGACAATATTTCTGAATCTCCACTGTAGCTGACTGCACGTCTCTTTAAAATGACTCACTTGTTTTAAACAAAGTGGCTCTCCTCTTGTTTCTGCGAGTGCTGATGCTGCAGCTGTAGCTCAGATCAGAGTCGCTGTCTGAAACTGTCAGAGAACTTCTGATGTTGTAGAGCAGCTGCTCAGTCTCCTGGACTTCAGCTTGGTTCTTGAAGGTCACAGTGGATGGAGGGCTGGTGGACCAGGTGAGCTCAGGTTCAGGGTAGATCCCCTCTGAGCTGCAGGTGATCCTGTTTCCCACCTGCTGGAGGTCGACTTTACCAACTGGAGCTGCAAAGAAAGCAAACAATGAAAAAAGCTTTTGCTTTATATAAAGTTTCTTTAGAATATATTGGATAACAATAATAGTGATGGCGTCTTCATTGTTCTACATGGATTAAAGATAAAATGTCCATCTACTGGACACAAGCTTCAACACGAACTGAACATCAGGACCTTCATGAAGGAGGATTTACTGCAGCACTGAAAAACCTTTTTGTTTTGTATTTTCTATATTTACTGTGTTTCTCACCGTCCACTTTCAGGTTGATAAATGATTCCATGTTTCCTTTGGTGGTGCTGGTGTAACACTTGTATCTTCCCTGGTCCTGAACCTGCAGCCCTGTCAGCTGGAGGGAGGCGTTTCCTCCTGAGATCTGGTCCGTGAACAGTGACGTCCTGTTTCTGAAGCGCTGGTCCTGGTGAGCGAGCTGGTCTTTGTTGTAGTAGAAGGAGTGGACAGGACTGTGTCCTGCTGACACCTGAATCCAGTGGATGACCACGTCAGTGTCGTTCTGGAAGCTGCACGGTAAGATGCAGCTCTCCATGGAAACACAGGACACCTCAGAGTCTGCAACACATCAGGTAAAGAGACGACAACCAAAGTTCAGTTCAGGGAACTTGGCAGCTGAATCCAGGAGAACTTTCTTTAAAGGCCACATCGTTCATGTGTCTGATCACATATATTGATCTCTAACATAACAGGCTTTTACTTTTTATACCAGACTCAACCTTGTTTACAGTAACTAGGGCGTCTTCTCATCAGGGATTTAAAAGCCAAATATGTGTCAGCTGCAGGTTGCACCACAAGCTCTGCCACACGATTTATATTAGCTGGTGGGAAGTGTTTAACACACATGTACAGACAATGTGTAGCTCAGGTTACTGTGTGTGTAGCCGGCTGTAAATGCATTAATATTAAACTGTTTGGTGCTTTGGGAAAACTGCAATTAATCTCCTACTTTTTCAAAGGAAAATATCTTAAAACACTGGGACACACCTCAACTATGAGACAACACTCACTTGTTTTTTATGTGTAATTTTTCATGACATTTATCTTAATTCAATATATTTCCCTGTGTTCTTGCGTTTTCCATTCAAAAAGAAACAGTGACGCAGCAGCTCGACAAAACAAGATTTTAGATTTAGATTTAGTTTAGATTTGAATATAGATCAGACGGGCTGTGAACGCCTCACTCACCTCCTCTGGTTAAAGGGGTTAAAGTTGAAAGAAAGAACAGGAGCAGAAAAACATCGGGCTTGGTCTCAGACATCTTGTTTTTTAGTTTTACTCTTTCTTTCTCTAACAGCAGCAGCTGCGACCGGAGAGGAAAACAATGACTGGAAATTAAAAGGGCAAAGCAAAGCAAAGGAAATGGTGGAAGAGGATGTGATCCTCCCTCTGCCACTGATAAAACCATGAGTCAGGAATCTGAAAAATGTTTTCCATACTCTGATGTGCCCTTCAGTCTCTTGGACTTCAGGTTGGTTCTTGAAGGTCACATTGGATGGAGGGCTGGTGGACCAGGTGAGGTTAGGCTGTTTCCTACCACTCTGTTATCATATCCTCCTCTTTTCTTCTTCTCTCACTCTCTCAGCTCCACTCATCTATCCCTGGGAATTTCCTCCACTCAAAGAAGAAAATATAGAACAAAAAGAGTTTAAATATTTCTGATAATAAACTTAAGATGTACAAATATTAAATGCATATCTTATTCTCTTACATCTGCTCGGCCTCTGCTCTCCTCTTTTACTTCAACTCACTTTTGTCAACTCATTTTCATCTTTCATGTCTCTTCATACCTTTAATCTTCTAATCTCATTCTTTTCCTCTTTCTTATCTCTTCATCACTCCTCAATTACAGACTTCCTGTTCCTCTTCTGTCTCCTCGTGCTGATTCTTTCACATGATTTTCAGCTCTCCCCTTCTCTCGTCTTCTGCTTTTCTACAGCTGATACAGACTATGCATTGAAAGGATTTATTGAAGCTACACAATTTATTATGATTATTACAGGTATAGCATATTATTCTAATTATCATAATTACTGTTTACATTTGGTCATTACAGTTAAAGTTTAGAGATATAGAGGAGAAGTGGACGACATGCATGTTAACTGTCTCTTTCTTTATACGTATGTACATGTATATTATCACCTCACTCACCTTCTTTATCGGGAGCAACAAGCCACAGAAAAGTCCCGATCATCAGCCATACGGCAGAGCAGAGGTCCATCACCTTCTGATTGCTCTGATCTGCTGCTTGTGCCAACATGACTGATTCTTTTTTTTTTAGAATGGAAAAACAAGGAAGTGATTTCAGGATCCAGCCCCCTCTGCTGGCTGTGGCTGAGTGGTGTAACAAAGAACACGGGTTGTCAGTGCTCTTTCACTTTCGTCTTAAGTGAAAGTTTCTAACTTTACCTTGAGTAACAGTTTAGCTAACCAATGTTGGCTAGTTTCTAACTTTACCTTGAGTAACAGTTTAGCTAACTAATGCTGGCTGGTTTCTAACTTTACCTGAAGTTGTTATAAGTAATTTGCACTCTGTCCATAGTGAAAACAGGATTTCTGACATGCAGCACTATATTTTTGCACATCACAGTCATTTTAGTTCTATGTAAAGGAACAGAACTAGTCATGAAACCACAAAGTGAAGACGATCAATTACTGAGAAACTAAAAGATACAGGTTTTTTTTGTGTTTATTCCACAACTAATCAATGCATTTGAGTAACAAGGTTAATTTGTCTTTAACTCTTCTTTACAGTTCTTGTCTATCTGACATCAATGTTTCCATGTTCAGTCATTTGATACAGTTGAGCCTCAGGACAAAATGATGTGACCAGTTATTTTCAACTTATGATTCATTTCCTTCAAGCAAAGGGGTCTGGGTGAGGTTTTCATTGTTCTGAGGTATTTCTTCATTTATACCTTATTTAACCTCCATTGCTCTGCAAACAAAATTAAATAAAATTCAGCATCAGACACATATAAAGGTAAAATCGAAACAATCTTTTATTTATTCTTCTTCAGTCAGGTCAAATAAAGAGATGGTTAATTTCTCTTTCGCTTATTTTCCAACATCCAAACAATTTTGAAAGGATAGAGAGAAGCTGCATTATTCACTATGATACGTTTTATATTATTACATTAATTTTATATAAATTAAAATATGTTAAAGTAGAATTTTTAATTGTAGGTTGAAGGTTTTTGTTGTTTTCTGTTGCAGGAGCTGTTTCAGTGTTTCAGTGCTTCCACCTCCCGCCACCAGAGGGCGCCTCCTGCATCTGGATAGTTGTGAAAGTTGTATTGCAGTAAGTCACGGTTGATGAGCTCCAGGTGTGTGTGGTTGGTGATGAGGTTGCTCCACTGTGGTCCAGTGTTTTCCTGGATGTCGTGTCTTCAGTGGAGGACGACGGTGGACAGAGCTGCAGCAGCTCAGCAGGTGGTGAGAGGAATCAACCTGCACAACAAATCTGAAGCTTTGATTTTGGACACTTCTTCTCAAAGTCTGTGTCACCACAAACTCTCACAGGACCAGACCCCTCAGTGGCTGTTTAAGTAGTGTGTGGAGATACAAGGTTTTCATTCCCCAACAACATGATCTTTATAATAAAATTCAAATTTTCATTAGAGGACTGACAGAGAGTCTAATTAGTATGTAGTTGATGGAAAACTAATTTCCCTCTGAATCATTGAGCGATCAGAAACTGAAGACACTTTTTTCATTATTTGTTTATTTCAGTTGGAGCCTTGAGAAATCCAAACTTTATTTACATGAACAATGTGTATATATATATATATATATATGTACAGTGTATTTCAAATATCTTGAGCTTGAAGTGTGAAAACATCAACATCTGTGTCGACTAAGACGCAGGTTAGAGACAGTGGAGGAAACAGTCAGTCCAGTGTTTACTGGCTGATGAGGTGACAGCGCCCTCTGCTGGACACTCACTGAGAACAGGGATCATCTGTCAGTGCTCTGAGATTTCATTCACACATAAAATAAAAACAATAGAGGAAAATACCATAAAATAAAAGTAAAGATTTGTGTTACAACATGATGTAACAGACGGGATTAACTGAAGACCATACATATACAGCCTGATGGTTTCATTTCGCTGAACTCAACAAACAACCTCTGGATATTCTCAAATTTTCTCCTCACTTTCATAAACAGTAACGTTACATTTATGTTAAAGAGATTGTTTTGGTCTGGTGCTACAAGTTCACATCGATATGAAACTACTGGGCAGCTGTATAAATGGTTTTTCAACAAGCTAGAAAATAAGAATAACGTAAATAATATAAAGTGCTGCTGAAGTGCGTCAGTCATATTTACATGTTGGCAGCAATCAAAGTTTGCCATCTTGTGTCTCACATTTAGGTTAAGGTTTAATTTAATTAAAGTTCCTGATTATTTCCACTAGTTTACATTGTCCACAGCACATGAATGTAACAGTGTCACTGAATCAGCCTCTAGTGGAGAAGTTCATTTGTCTTCAGCTGCTGTTTCCACCTCTTGTCCATTTGACTGACGCAGAGCGCTGTAGGTCACGAATTCACCACTCTCAAGATGCGATGATTCATTTACATTTTGTAGTTCCATTTCCCTGCAAACAAAGTGAGTTTCATGTTTTCATGTCATGTATTTAGTTAAACTCTGCTTCCAGTCGTCTGACACACTGACTCTGATTGAGATCATCTTTTTACCTGAGACAGACGTTCATTTCAAACTAGTTTTCAAATGAGGTGAAATGGTTTAATTGATTTATTAAATAAATCAATTAACGAATGCTATAGAAAACGACTGTGGCAAATACACATTAGACTTGTGTTTAATTGGAAAGTGGAAAATTGGTTGTAACTTCATGAAAAGAATATTCTCCTTTTAAACAAGTGAACTTACTGTACATCGCAGGTCATGCGGTTCATGCGGTGCTGCAGTGAATTTTTAACGTTCCCCTGTTGATCTGAGAAATGTTTTGAACATCATCAATACAAACAACAAACAGGAAATGAATTTAAAAGTGTAGGAAGAACATTATTTTACCTTTTTTCTTTTTAAAGTGCAGTACCAGGACAACTGTTCCTGCTAAGAACAAAAGGGCTGCCACCACCCAGCCTATAATGTCTCGAACACTGGTTGAATTCTCTGAAATAGAAAGAGTCAGTTACTTGAACTTTCCCATGATGCCTCATGATGGTGTTTTCTGATGTTTAGATTCTTGCAGGTCATACAGATAATAACACTTCATGCTGCCTCACCTGGACTGTCTATCCACAGAAAGGTGTTGGTTATCAGTGTCTCCTCAGCATCACTCAGTTCACAGGTGTATATTCCCTCATGATGTGGAGATAAGTCCTGCAGCATGAGGCTGCCTGACTCTAACACACCCTTCACCTGCTGGCTCCACCCCTCTGAGACTGAGGAGGAGACGTCAGCTCTGGTCCGTGTCAGGATGATCTGATTGTGGTTGAATCTCCAGGTGAGACTGAAGCCTGTGAGGGAGGTGTTTGAGGAAGTGCAGTGGAGTGTTGCAGAGCTGGACCGACTGACAGAAGCTGAGATGACACAACACAAAAATGAAAAATGACTTAATATTTTGTGAGATTCTGAATCTCCACTGTAGCTGACTGCGCGTCTCTTTAAAATCACTCACATGTTTTAAACAAAGTGGCTCTCCTCTTGTTTCTGCGAGTGCTGATGCTGCAGCTGTAGCTCAGATCAGAGTCGCTGTCTGAAACTGTCAGAGAACTTCTGATGTTGTAGAGCAGCTGCTCAGTCTCCTGGACTTCAGCTTGGTTCTTGAAGGTCACAGTGGATGGAGGGCTGGTGGACCAGGTGAGCTCAGGTTCAGGGTAGATCCTCTCTGAGCTGCAGGTGATCCTGTTTCCCACCTGCTGGAGGTCAACTTTGCCAACTGGAGCTGCAAAGAAAAGACGAACATTTTTATAAATTTCAAAACATTTGTTACTGTATATTTATAAATGCACTGCACTGTGTTTCTCACCGTCCACTCTCAGGTTGATAAATGAAATGTGCTTTTCTCTGTTGCTGCTGGTGTAGCACTTGTATCTTCCCTGGTCCTGAACCTGCAGCCCTGTCAGCTGGAGGGAGGCGTTTCCTCCTGAGATCTGGTCCGTGAACAGTGACGTCCTGTTTCTGAAGCGCTGGTCCTGGTGAGCGAGCTGGTCTTTGTTGTAGTAGAAGGAGTGGACTAGAATTCCTGCTTCCAACTGAAACCACTGGATGATCACATCACTGCCGCCCTGGAAGCTGCACGGTAAGATGCAGCTCGCCATGAAAACGCAGGATTCATTAGCATCTGCAACACATCAGGTACAAGCAACACAACTTCACTGAGAGGACAGAAGAATAAACCAAGGGATTTGTTGGTTCACCTGGAATCTGATCAGTGATCCTGATCACTCTGTTATCATATCGTCCTCTTTTCTTCTTCTCTCACTCTCTCAGCTCCACTCATCTATCCCTGGAAATTTCCTCCTCTCAAAGAAGAAAATATAGAACAAAAAGAGTTTAAATATTTCTGAAAATAAACTTAAGATGTACAAATATTAAATGCATATCTTATTCTCTTACATCTGCTCGGCCTCTGCTCTCCTCTTTTTCTTCAACTCTCTGTCGTCAACTCATTTTCATCTTTCATGTCTCTTCACACCTTTAGTCTTCTAATCTCATTCTTTTCCTCACTTTCTTATCTCTTCATCACTCCTCAATTACAGACTTCCTGTTCCTCTTCTGTCGCCTCATGCTGATTCTATATCACATGATTTCAGCGCTCCCCTTCTCTCGTCTTCTGCTTTTCTACAGCTGATACAGACTATGCATTGAAAGGATTTATTGAAGCTACACAATGTATTATAATTATTACAGATATAGCATATCTTATTCTAATTATCATTACTGTTTACATTTGTTCATTACAGTTAAGGTTTAGAGATATAGAGGAGAAGTGGACAACATGCATGTTAACTGTCTCTTTCTTTATACGTATGTACATGTATATGTATATTATCACCTCACTCACCTCCTTTAGCGGGAGCAACAAGCCACAGAAAAGTCCCGATCATCAGCCATACAGCAGAGCAGAGGTCCATCTTCTTCTGATTGCTCTGACCTTCTGCTTGTGCCAGAATTATTTTTTTTAGAATGTAAAAACAAGGAAGTGATTTCAGGATCCAGCTTCCACTGCTGACTGTGGCTGAGGGGTGTAACAGAGATCACGGGTTGTCAGTGCTCTTTCACTTTCATCTTTCTTCAGGATTATTGCTGAGTAAAGTCACTTCAACCTGATGGATTTTTCCATGAGTTAAGGAAAACTAAAGAAAAGGTTTAGGGCCAAATATAAATTTATTTTTAGAATTCTGACTTCAATATCAGAATTCTGAGTTTCTAATAAAATATTATTTTTCCACATTAGGGCCCGGTGATTTTTTTTTAACAAAGGTTAAAGTCAGACTTTAAGTCAGAATAAAAAAAATAAAAAAATTTCACATATATAGTCCTCTTCCGTAGAAGATTGAACAACAAACATAAATCAATAAAAGATGAAAATAAAGACATTAAACTAAAAGACAGTCATTTATGGTGGTCTTTAATGCATTGATAAAAACATACATATTTGATTTAGGAATAATTTGGCAGTTGTGACATCACCGGATTTATATATTTTTAAAAAAGATTTCTTGTTTAGGAGCCATTTTCAGTTATATGTATATCAGTGTTTATAATATTTACAACTCCGACCACCAAGGGGCGCAGTCTTATTTTTGATGATTGAAAGTTGTATTTAAACAACTCAGGGTTGATGAGCTTTGTGATCGGATTTTGTGATTTCAGACACCCCTAAAGTGGACCGTACCATTTCTTTACGGTGATGTTTGAAGAGCGTCTCCTCAGCCTGCGTCACTCCATCAGTGTCTCCGTCCTCAAGTCTCTGTCCTCGAGCTTCACACAAACAAACTGAGACACTCGAAGGTAAATGTAAGTAGCAGCACACAAATACTACACTTTACTTTCTTACCTCCACAGTTTATGAATTACATTGTGTCAGGTATCTACACATGAACGTTAATGTTAGCTAGTTTCTAACTTTACCTTAAGTTACAGTTGAGCTAATGTTAGCTAGTTTCTAACTTTACCTTAAGTTACAGTTGAGCTAATGTTAGCTAGTTTCTAACTTTACCTTAAGTTACAGTTGAGCTAATGTTAGCTAGTTTCCAACTTTACCTTAAGTTACAGTTTAACTTACTAATGTTAGCTAGTTTCTAACTTTACCTTAAGTTACAGTTTAACTTACTAATGTTAGCTAGTTTCTAACTTTACCTGAAGTTACAGTTTAACTTACTAATGTTAGCTAGTTTCTAACTTTACCTGAAGTTACGGTTTAACTTACTAATGTGGCTAGTTTCTAACTTTACCTTAAGTTACAGTAGAGCTAATGTTAGCTAGTTTCTAACTTTACCTTGAATTACAGTTGAGCTAATGTTAGCTAGTTTCTAACTTTACCTTAAGTTACAGTTTAACTTACTAATGTTAACTAGTTTCTAACTTTACCTGAAGTTACAGTTTAGCTAACTAATGTTAACTAGTTTCTAACTTTACCTTGATACAGTTTAGCTAACTAATGTTAGGTAGTGTCTAACTTTACCTTAAGTTACAGTTTAGCTAATGATAGCTAGTTTCTAACTTTACCTTGAGTTACAGTTGAGCTAATGTTAGCTAGTTTCCAACTTTACCTTAAGTTACAGTTTAACTTACTAATGTGGCTAGTTTCTAACTTTACCTTAAGTTACAGTAGAGCTAATGTTAGCTAGTTTCTAACTTTACCTTGAGTTACAGTTGAGCTAATGTTAGCTAGTTTCTAACTTTACCTTGAGTTACAGTTGAGCTAATGTTAGCTAGTTTCCAACTTTACCTTAAGTTACAGTTTAACTTACTAATGTGGCTAGTTTCTAACTTTACCTTAAGTTACAGTAGAGCTAATGTTAGCTAGTTTCTAACTTTACCTTGAATTACAGTTGAGCTAATGTTAGCTAGTTTCTAACCTTACCTTAAGTTACAGTTTAACTTACTAATGTTAACTAGTTTCTAACTTTACCTTGATACAGTTTAGCTAACTAATGTTAGGTAGTGTCTAACTTTACCTTAAGTTACAGTTTAGCTAAATAATTTTGGCCAGTTTCTAACTTCGTCTTTTTGTGGCTGTGATGGTTTAATTAGTCTTTAATTTTGTTTTGATTTGCTTCTATAATAAACTCCAAGTACTACACATCATTCATCTTAGTTCTATGTAAAGGAACAGAACTAGTCATGCAACCACAAAGGGAAGACGATCAATCAATGAGAAATTTGTGTTTATTCCACAACTAATCAATGCATTTGAGTAACAAGGTTAATTTGTCTTTAACTCTTCTTTACAGTTCTTGTCTATGTGACATCAATGTTTCCATGTTCAGTCATTTGATACAATTGAGCCTCAGGATGTGACCAATTATTTTTAACTTATGCTTCATTTCCTTCAAGCAAAGGGGTCTGGGTGAGGTTTTCATCATTCTGAGGTATTTCTTCATTTACACCTTCTTTAACCTCCATTGCTCTGCAAACAAAATTAAATAAAATTCAGCATCAGAAACATATAAAGGTAAAATCAAAACAATCTCTTATTTATTCTTCTTCAGTATAGAGAACAACTTTTTCAAAATAAATGATCACATCATCATGATTGCTTAATTTAAAACTCTGTTTCCAGCTTCTAAAAAACATCATCAATACAAACAACAAACAAGAAATGAATTAAAAAAAGTAGAGGAAGAACATAATCTTACATTTTTTCTTTTTAAAGTACAGTACAAGACCAACTGCTAGTGCTAGGACCAAAATGGCTGCCACCACCCAGCCTATAATGCCTCTAACATTGGTTGAATTCTCTGAAATAGAAATAGTCAGTTACTGGAACTTTCCCATGATGCCTCATGATGTTTTCTGATGTTTAAATTGTTGCAGGTCATACAGATAATAACACTTCATGCTGTTTCACCTGGAAGAAATAACATTAAGCGTAAAAAAGGAGGAAGGAAGTCTCTTTGTAATACAGTGTTGGGCTGCAGTCAAAGTCAAATCAATCACTTCTTCTTTACCTAGATACACTCAGCTTTTTTTTTTTTTTTTAAACTAACTTAATTTATAACACTTAAAATAAATCCCTCTTTCCTAACCACTTCTCCTTGACCTTGATACAAAACTTCATGAGGTCAAGGAGAATTCACGATCGCTGAGAGGATTGAATCTCACTGCGCTTAATCTCAGCTTTTTTTATTCTTAATGATAAATCCTCCTTTCCACAAATGTTGAAATGTGAAAACATGACAGAAAAATACAAATACACTGGTATGTCACTTTAATTGTTGCCGCTGCAGGGAATTGTGGGACGACTTTAGCTCGTCCCCTTTCACAGAGTGTTTCCTGTGCTGAAGGAAATAAGATAGGAAGCATTGAAGCTCCTTTCCTTATCATTTAGAGAAGAGCTCTGATCGTGATGCTGCTCAGATTCATCTGGGTCATTTCCGTCTGTTAGGAACATTAAAAAAAAAAAGACTTTCCCACCCAACCCACTGATTTTTCTTCTTTTGTTTGTTTTTATTTTTTGGAAAGAAAACCGATGTTCTTTCATTGGAGCAGAAAGTCTCATGTCTGCACAACTAATCTGAAGGGTTGATTATGGACACACTCAGCATTTCTTCTCAAAGTCTAGTTTTCACCCAACCCCAACAACATGATCTTTCTAATTAAATTTAAAAATGAGTTTAATGACAGTTCAAATCTGTTAATAAAAAATACGTAGTAATTTGTGAAACAGTCATCAAATGTTGTTTATTGATCCATGCAGCCTCAGAGGCCACTGGGCAAAGCAGACAAACGTTAAACCTTCCATACAGGCGTCACAGTGCTCTGGCCCAAACCCGCCAGAGTGAAAGTGCAGATACAGAAATGTAAAAATATTTAATTACAAGTAAAAGTCCTGCATGAAAAATCTTACTGAAGTAAAAGTACATAAAGTACAAGCAGCTAAATGTAGTGCAAGTATTAAAGTAAAAGAACTGGTTCCATCCCTCTCACTTATACATGTTATTATATCTGTCATCACTGGATGATCAATACTGAGGCCTCAGTGTGTCAGCAGCATGTCACTGCTGTAGCTGCCGGAGGTGGAGCTAGTCTCTCCTACTGTATATACAGTTTCATGAACGGACACCAGATAAATCTCAGGGGTCAGAAAAAATAAGTTCTGATGCACAAATCTGAACTCTGACCTTAAAATATACTTTACATCCACTTATGGATGAAATTTTAAATTCAATGGTGTTAAATATAAAAAGATCTAGAAAAATATGTTATGTTATTTCAACATATATAAACTTCATATATTCCAACATAAAGTTTTCCAACTTTCTTGGATAAAATCACAAAGTAAACATAATTTTTTGCTGAAATATTCATATTCATAAAGTGAGCATCAGTGCATCAGTTACTCCTTCCATCTGACGTGGAGAGGTTTGTTAATCTTGAACTCTTCTTCTAGTACTTCATGTCCATACGACACAAAAGTCTCCATGTTCAGTCATTTGCTATGTCACATTCGAGTGTCTTCATTTCTCTCAGGCAGAGGGGGTGTGAGGTTTTCACCGTTCCTCCATTGCTCTGCAAACAAAATGCAATAAAATTCAACATCAAAAACATATAAAGGTAAAATCAAAACAATCTCTTATTTATTCTTCTTCAGTATAAAGAACAACTTCTGCAGAGCAAAATAAACCATCACATGAATCATGATTCCTTCTTTCAAAACTCTTTTTAGCCGAGACAGCCGTTAATTTCAAACTAGATTTCAACTGATGGAAAAAGATTTAATTGGTTTATTAATTGAATTACACTATACCATGATCTAGAAAGTGACTGGAGGAAATATAAATGAGACGAGACGTTAGAAAACTGGTTCTAACAAGTTCATTCAGCAGCAGCGCTTTTCTAATACAGAACATTTATTTACGTTGGTGTTTGATCGTTGTTTGACTCTCTCCCTGTTTCTCTGTTCACCTGGGAGATATATTGAGTCAAAAAACAACATCATTAATAAAAATAACAAACAAGACATTTATTAAAGTGTAGGAGGAACATTATTTTACCTCTTTTCTTTTTACAGTAGCAGACAAGAACAACTGCTGCTGCTGCTGCTGCTGCTGCTGAGACCAAAACAGCTGCAACCACCAAACCTGTAATGACTCCATGATTGATTGAATCCTCATCTGCAGTAGAAATACAGATATTACAGTTAATAACAGTTCTCACTCATACAGACTAACAGTTCCTCCCTTCATGCTGCCTCACCTGGACTCTGTATCCTCAGAAAGGTGTTGGTTATCAGTGTCTCCTCAGCATCACTCAGTTCACAGGTGTATGTTCCCTCATGATGTGGAGATAAGTCCTGCAGCATGAGGCTGCCTGACTCTGACACACCCTTCACCTGCTGGCTCCACCCCTCTGAGACTGAGGAGGGGACGTCAGCTCTGGTCTGGGTCAGGACGATCTGACTGTGGTTGAATCTCCAGATCAGACTCTTGAAGGAGGAGTTTGAGGCAGCGCAGGGGATCGTTGTTCCAGTGTTTGAAACATTGAGAAAAGCTGAAACTCATGATGAAAAGTGAAATAAGATTTTTTTAGATTTTGAATCTGATAATCCTCTACACAGTAAACAAAGAAACTAAACCAATTAAAACAGATCATTGATTAACAGATTAACTAAACATGAAACAAAGAGACACAAAAATGAAAGTGTAAAGAGTGAAGAATGAACATTTCATAGCAGCTGTTGAAGGCAGCCTGACCGATCACTGTACTGCACTGTGCTGTAGCTGACTGCACGTCTCTTTAAAATGACTCACATGTTTTAAACAAAGTGGCTCTCCTCTTGTTTCTGCGAGTGCTGATGCTGCAGCTGTAGCTCAGATCAGAGTCGCTGTCTGAAACTGTCAGAGAACTTCTGATGTTGTAGAGCAGCTGCTCAGTCTCCTGGACTTCAGTTTGGTTCTTGAAGGTCACAGTGGATGGAGGGCTGGTGGACCAGGTGAGCTCAGGTTGAGGGTAGATCCCCTCTGAGCTGCAGGTGATCCTGTTTCCCACCTGCTGGAGGTCGACTTTACCAACTGGAGCTGCAGAGAAAGAGGAACTTTGATATGAATTTTACAACACATTTGTAATTGTTAATCTTTAAATGCATTGCACTAACAAACATTGACAAATTATGTTCTGTGTATTTCTCACCGTCCACTTTCAGGTTGATAAATGATTTATTCCTTCCTCTGTTGCTGTCGGTGTAGCACTTGTATATTCCCTGGTCCTGAACCTGCAGCCCTGTCAGCTGGAGGGAGGCGTTTCCTCCTGAGATCTGGTCCTTGAACAGTGACGTCCTGCCGCTGAAGCGCTGGTCCTGGTGAGCGAGCTGGTCTTTGTTTTGGTAGAAGGAGTGGACAGGACTGTTTCCTGCTGACACCTGATTCCAGTGGATGACCACATCAGTGTCGTCCTGGAAGCTGCACGGTAAGATGCAGCTCTCATTGAAAACACAGGACACCTCAGAGTCTGCAACAGAACAACAAATTGTTAATAAGAAACCTGAATCAAAAAACATACTCAGATTTAGTTTTTGTCCGTGTATTAATTATACAGCATATGTTGCATTTAGGAAACTGTAAAATATGTTTTGATCTGCCAAGATCATTTCAGCAATATATATATTCTGGTACAGAGCGTGTGTTTGTGTCAAATGAATATTTAATGAGCTGCTGAAACTCAGTTACTGACGGGGAGAAAACATCTGCCCTCATATTGAGACCTAAAACAAACTGTTTTATGGTCTGTTTAATTCTTGAATTAAGTAAAATATTCAAGAATCTAACATTGTGACAAAGGAGCTGGCCTCTGTTGTTAATGGTAAAAATGATTCTTAAAATACGACACAGCATGTTGAAACACTGAATTATATCCTGACTGAAACAAGTTCAGACAGGCAGTGAACGTCTCACTCACCTCCTCTGGAATGAGTCACCTGCAGAAAAATCACAAACATGAACAAAAAAGTACAACTGATGTTCATCCTCCTGTTCAAGATAATCCGAGTGTAGCACCGTGCTGCAAAGATGAAACAGAGACATGGACGTGGGTGATGTCACATGGGCTGGTGAGATGGTGCTGTCCGTGCAAACAACCCTCAGTTTCTGTAACACATGAAGCAAAATGCCCCTGTTTAGACGTTTGAACAGAATAACTGAAGGTCTTTGGTTTGTGTTGTGCACCAATCGTTCAGTAAATCTCTCTTTCCTGCACCTTTAATCTCAGTTTTCAGACTCTTGTCCACAGTAACGCGCCTGAATTTTCCCTGCAAGAAACTGACGAATGAATTCAGTCATCAGTGAATGAAATCAGCTGTGTAGCCAGAGCACAATATTTAATCCAGCGACAAGAATATAAAGCAAAGTTCACTGTGGATTCAGTTTGTTTCATGTCCATACAAGCTCTTTCTTTGGGCTTGTTCAGCCTTTTCTCTCTTTTTGGTAGTGGCGCGTTAACTATTCCAACACTGCCAAAGTCTCTTTAAGTGCTTATTAATCTGTGATATAACCGACTGACAGTAAACACCTCACTCACCTTCGTTGTCAGTGACAATCCTCAGAGAACTCAGAAATCACCAGACACACAGCACTGTACATCCATGTGCTCTGACTCCCTGTCTTTGTCCTGTTTTTTTCCAGATGCAGAGACCGACCTCGTGGTGACAGGGAAAGGTTTCGCGGTAGTTCTGCCTGAACATTACGTGTTTCCGGCTCCGGCTCCTCCCCCACCTGCCTGAACTGAAGGTGTGTGATGAAAGTTTTCATTCCCTCATTCATACAGTCGATTATCAGAAGTTCAGACGATCAAATTCCCTGTTGGAACAATCTTGACTAAACTGACGTCTTCTGCGATCGGTCATCAGTGTCAGATTCAGATATTACACATTCATCCTCCTCAGCTCAGAATAAAATCTGTACACTGTCCGTCTTTACACTGAGACCGTGGAGACTGTGAAGCTGTGCACTTGATAAAGGTTTGTTTTCTACACCAGTGCACCTGTTGTGAGCTGCTGGAGGAAGGAGAAAATTAACCCGTAATATCAAAGAATGTGTGTTGTAACAGCAACGACATCTGTGGCTGTTCTCCCCTTTTATCTCTTCAATCCCACAATAAGAAAAAGGTTAAAACCATTTTACCCAAACTAGTTTTGTTTCCCAATACTTTCCCATCTGTACCCAGTATGTATTTATATATATATATATATAAAAACTTCGTTTCATTTACTTTGTCATTCCTCTAAAATACCCAGTTGTTTCTCACTTGTTCCTCATCGTTTTATTTTCTTCCTCTGAACCTGCGTTTACGTTCCAGCAGAAACCGTTGCTTTTTGCTCGGTACAAAATTATACTGGAAATATTATTCCTATTATAAAGTGTTTGCAAACAAGTCGAAACAAATATACAACAATAATTATGAAAAAGGACAAACAATATCATCAATACAAACAAGAAATGAATTAAAAAGTTTAGGGAGTGTGTTTATATATTTAATCTTTATATCAAGCTTGAAGTGTTAAAACATCAACATTTGTGTCACATAGAGGCAGATTAGAGACAGTGAATGACTGATGAGGTGACAGCGCCCTCTGCTGGACAGACAAGATCATCAGTGCTCTGAGAGAAATTTCATTCACAGGTAAAATAAAAACCACAGAGGAATTTATGGATAATGACATTTTGAACATGTGTGAAAAGTGTTCAGTGTTTGCACCTGGCCTGATCTTCTCCATCAAATACAAACAGGACAAAAGAACAGAGTTTAAAATGGATCTTAATGGGGAAAAAAAACAATAACTGAAACAATAGCTCCATCAAAATTACAGCTCAGTCCGCCTTAAATACATAGAGACTTTATCAAAGGCATTACAACAATTTCTATACGTTGCACTTTAAAAAAGGAAAAAAACAAACAACAACTTTGCAACAAAAACTCCACAAACATTTTTTTTTTTTTTTTTTAAAAGTTCCAAAACACAACACACAGTAAGTCACAGTCCATCCAGCTCCTCTGCACAACATCTGCAGCTGCAGCAGGTGTTGCCAGGTGAAGCTATAATACGACCTCAGTCACCACAGTAAACAGACCTGGCAACCCCACAATGAAACCTGGACGACTGAGATGCAGATTGATTGTCAAACATGTGACTTCTGCCAAAAACTACAATATTTCATATTTTCACAGCTTGTATTTCTACAAATAAGAACAGAACTGTTCATGTTTCCATCCCAACGATGGGAAATGTTGAAGTAAACGTCTGAATCAATTAGGGTTTATCAGTTTATCAAGTCTTCCACTATAGCCGTGCTTCAGCTTCACCTTCAGCTTCAGATTCACCTTCAGCTTTAGCTTCAGCTTTTTTGCAAAGCACATTGAAGTGTAGAAACGGTGAAGTGCAGAGTGTCACAGTCAAAATGTCCTTGATTAATCAACCTGTGTAGGACGTTTTCATCAAAGGGAAGATCATCGTTTGTGTTTCTGATTCAACACATTTACGTATCATCACGTGCTGCATTCATCGGAACCATTTCCCTGAAAATAAAATAAGAGAAAATTCAGCATCAGAAACATATAAAGGTAAAATCAAAAGAATCTCATTTATTCCTCTTCAGTATAAAGAAAAACTTCTGCAGAGAAAAACAAACCATCACATCATCCTGATTCCTTCATTTGATTTTATATTTTCTCATTTCATTCAGTGAGTTTCATGTTTTCATGTCATGTATTTAGTTAATTTCTGCTTCCAGTCGTCTGACACTCTCACTCTGATTGAGATCATCTTTTTAGCCGAGACAGCCGTTAATTTCAAACTAGATTTCAACTGATGGAAAAAGGTTTGATTGGTTTATTAATTGAATTACACTATACCATGATCTAGAAAGTGACTGGAGGAAATATAAATGAGACGAGACGTTAGAAAACTGGTTCTAACTAGTTCATTCAGCAGCAGTGCTTTTCTAATACAGAACATTTACTTACGTTGGTGTTTGATCGTTGTTTAACTCTCTCTCCCTGTTTCTCTGTTCACCTGGGAGATATTCAGAGTCAAAAAACAACATCATTAATAAAAATAACAAACAAGACATTTATTAAAGTGTAGGAGGAACATTATTTTACCTCTTTTCTTTTTATAGTACCAGACAAGAACAACTGCTGCTGCTGCTGAGACCAAAACAGCTGCACCCACCAAGCCTATAATGACTCTATGAATGATTGAATCCTCATCTGCAGTAGAAATACAGATATTACAGTTAATAACAGTTCTCACTCATATAGACTAACAGTTCCTCCCTTCATGCTGCCTCACCTGGACTCTGTATCCACAGAAAGGTGTTGGTTATCAGTGTCTCCTCAGCATCACTCAGTTCACAGGTGTATGTTCCCTCATGATGTGGAGATAAGTTCTGCAGCATGAGGCTGCCTGACTCTGACACACCCTTCACCTGCTGGCTCCACCCCTCTGAGACTGAGGAGGGGACGTCAGCTCTGGTCTGGGTCAGGACGATCAGACTGTGGTTGAATCTCCAGATCAGACTCTTGAAGGAGGAGTTTGAGGCAGCGCAGGGGATCGTTGTTCCAGTGTTTGAAACATTGAGAAAAGCTGAAATGAAAAAAGGGATGAAATTTGATGCAATTCTGAACATTTTGCATTAGAGCATCGTGCAGCCTTGTCATGATGAAAGTTTCAGCTGTTTGAGGAAGTCTGATCCACCACATGGATTTAATCAAGTTCCAGACTCTTTAAAATCACTGACTTGTTTTAAACAAAGTGGCTCTCCTCTTGTTTCTGCGAGTGCTGATGCTGCAGCTGTAGCTCAGATCAGAGTCGCTGTCTGAAACTGTCAGAGAACTTCTGATGTTGTAGAGCAGCTGCTCAGTCTCCTGGACTTCAGCTTGGTTCTTGAAGGTCACAGTGGATGGAGGGCTGGTGGACCAGGTGAGCTCAGGTTGAGGGTAGATCCCCTCTGAGCTGCAGGTGATCCTGTTTCCCACCTGCTGGAGGTCGACTTTACCAACTGGAGCTGCAAAGAAAGTAAACAATGAAAAAAGCTTTTGCTTTATATAAAGTTTCTTTAGAATATATTGGATAACAATAATAGTGATGGCGTCTTCACTGTTCTACATGGATTAAAGATAAAATGTCCATCTACTGGACACAAGCTTCAACACGAACTGAACATCAGGACCTTCATGAAGGAGGATTTACTGCAGCACTGAAAAACCTTTTTGTTTTGTATTTTCTATATTTACTGTGTTTCTCACCGTCCACTTTCAGGTTGATAAATGATTCCATGTTTCCTTTGGTGGTGCTGGTGTAACACTTGTATCTTCCCTGGTCCTGAACCTGCAGCCCTGTCAGCTGGAGGGAGGCGTTTCCTCCTGAGATCTGGTCCTTGAACAGTGACGTCCTGCCGCTGAAGCGCTGGTCCTGGTGAGCGAGCTGGTCTTTGTTGTGGTAGAAAGAGTGGACAGGACTGTTTCCTGCTGTCACCTGAGTCCAGTGGATGATCACATCAGTGTCGCCCTGGAAGCTGCACGGTAAGATGCAGCTCTCCATTAAGACACAGGACACCTCAGAGTCTGCAACAGAACAACAAATTGTTAATAAGAGACCTGCATCAAAAAACATACTCAGATTTAGTTGTTGTGTAGTTTTTGTCCCTGTATTAATTATACAGCACATGTTGCATTTAAGAAACTGTAAAATATGTTTTGATCTGCCAAGAACATTTCAGCAATATATATATATATATATATATTCTGGTACAGAGCATGTGTCTGTGTGAAATGAATATTTAATGAGCTGCTGAAACTCAGTTACTGATGGGAAGAAAACATCTGCCCTCATATTGGGACCTAAAACAAACTGTTTTATGGTCTGTTTAATTCTTAAATGAAATATTTAAGATAGTTGTCATTGGTAAAAATTATTCTTCAGATACAACACAGCATGTTGAAACACTGAATTATATCCTGACTGAAACAAGTTCAGACAGGCAGTGAACGCCTCACTCACCTCCTCTGGAATGAGTCACCTGCAGAAAAATCACAAACATGAACAAAAAGGTCCAACTGATGTTCATCCTCCTGTTTAAGATACTCCAAGTGTAGCACCGTGCTGCAACGATGAAACAGGGACACGGAGGTGGGTGATGTCACTGATTGGTGAGATGGTGCTCTCCGTGCAAACAACCCTCAGTTTCTGTAAGACATGAAGCAACATGCCTTTATTTTGAAGTTTGAACAGAATAACTGAAGGTCTTTGGTTTGTTTTGTGCACCAATTCACAGTTCACCTGTTCAGTAAATCTCTCTTTCCTGCACCTTTAATCCCAGTTTTCAGACTCTTGTCCACAGTAACGCGCCTGAATTTCCCGCCAGAAACTGCTGAATTAATTCAGTCATCAGCGAATGAAATCAGCTGTGTAGCCAGAGCACAATATTTAATCCAGCGACAAAGAATATAAAGAAATGTTCACTGTGGATTCAGTTTGTTTCACGTCCATACAAGCTCTTTCTTTGGGCTTGTTCAGCCTTTTCTCTCTCTTTGGCAGAGGTGCGTTAACTATCCCAACACCGCCAAACTCTCTTTAAGTGCTTATTAATCTATGATATAACCAACTGACAGTAAACACCTCACTCACCTTCCTTATCAGTGACAATCCTCAGAGAACTCAGAAATCACCAGACACACAGCTCTGTACATCCATGTGCTCTGACTCCCTGTCTTTATCCTGTTGTTTTCCAGATGCAGAGACCGACCTCGTGGTGACTGAGATAGGTATTGTGGTAAATCCCTGTGAACGTGACCTGTCTCTGGCTCCTCCCCCACCTGCCTGAACTGAAGGTGTGTGATAAAAGTTTTCATTCCCTCATTCATACAGTCGATTATCAGAAGTTCAGACGATCAAATTCCCTGTTGGAACAATCTTGACTAAACTGACGTCTTCTGTGATCGGTCATCAGTGTCAGATTCAGATATTACACATTCATCCTCCTCAGCTCAGAATAAAATCTGTTCACTGTCCGTCTTTACACTGAGACCGTGGAGACTGTGAAGCTGTGCACTTGATAAAGGTTTGTTTTCTACACCAGTGCACCTGTTGTGAGCTGCTGGAGGAAGGAGAACACTTTGCTCGGTACAAAATTATACTGGAAATATTATTCCTATTATAAAGTGTTTGCAAACAAGTCGAAACAAATATACAACAATAATTATGAAAAAAGACAAACAATATCATCAATACAAACAAGAAATGAATTAAAAAGTGTAAGGAGTTTGTTTATATATTTAATCTTTATATCAAGCTTGAAGCGTTAAAACATCAACATTTGTGTTGACATAGAGGCAGATTAGAGACGGTGAATGACTGATGAGGTGACAGCGCCATCTGCTGGACAGACAAGATCATCAGTGCTCTCAGAGAAATTTCATTCACAGGTAAAATAAAAACCACAGAGGAATTTATGGATAATGACATTTTGAACATGTGTGAAAAGTGTTCAGTGTTTGCAACTGGCCTGATCTTCTCCATCAAATACAAACAGGACAAAAGAACAGAATTTAAAATGGATCTTAATGGGGAAAAAAAACAATAACTGAAACAATAGCTCCATCAAAATTACAGCTCAGTCCACCTTAAATACATAGAGACTTTATCAAAAGTCATTAAAACAATTTCTATACGTTGCACTTTAAAAAAAGGAAAAAAACAAACAACAACTTTGCAACAAAAACTCCACAAACATTTTTAAGTACCAAAACACAACACACAGTAAGTCACAGTCCATCCAGCACCTCTGCACAACATCTGTAGCTGCAGCAGGTGTTGCCAGGTGAAGCTATAATACGACCTCAGTCACCACAGTAAACAGACCTGGCAACCCCACAATGAAACCTGGACGACTGAGATGCAGATTGATTGTGAAACATGTGACTTCTGCCAGAAACTACAATATTTCATATTTTCACAGTTTGTATTTCTACAAATAAGAACAGAACTGTTCATGTTTCCATCCCAACGATGGGAAATGTTGAAGTAAACGTCTGAATCAATTAGAGTTTATCAGTTTATCAAGTCTTCCACTTTAGCCGTGCTTCAGCTTCAGCTTTAGCTTCAGCTTCAGCTTCAGCTTCACCTTCACCTTCACCTTCAGCTTCAGCTTCACCTTCAGCTTTAGCTTTAGCTTTAACTTCAGCTTTAGCTTCAGCTTCAGCTTCACCTTCAGCTTTAGCTTCAGCTTTTTTTCGAAGCACATTGAAGTGTAGAAACAGTGAAGTGCAGATTGTCACAGTCAAAGTGTCCTTCATTAATCAACCTGTGTAGGACGTTTTCATCAAAGGGAAGATCATCATTTGTTTTTCTGATTCAACACATTTACGTATCATTACGTGCTACATTCATCGGATCATTTTCCCTGAAAACAAAATGAGAGAAAATTCAGCATCAGACACATATATAGGTAAAATCTAAAGAATCTTATTTGTTCTTCTTCAGTATAAATAAAAACTTCTGCAGATTAAACAAAACCATCACATCATCCTGATTCCTTCATTTGATTTTATATTTTCTCATTTCATTCAGTGAGTTTCATGTTTTCGTGTCGTGTATTTAGTTAATTTCTGCTTCCAGTCGTCTGACACTCTCACTCTGATTGAGATCATCTTTTTAGCCGAGACAGCCGTTAATTTCAAACTAGATTTCAACTGATGGAAAAAGATATATATATTTTAATACAATTGATTTCATCTCAAAAAGTTCATCAAGCATTTTGTCTCTGATTATTATAAAGAACAAATACACACACAAAAACAGCAGATAAAATAAAATCACGTCCATTCTCTCCAGTGCACAAACTTGCACAACAAATTTGTGCTTACATTTTATTATTGAATCAGTAGTGTTTCACATTCATTATTTATTATCATTCATTTAATGTAATAAATCATATTAAACTGCTCTGTTTGAAATCACAGCAGGACGTCGTCACAGCTGCTGTTGAAGCTTTTATCCAGAAGAGGTCAGTGTCCAGTGTTTCCTCTACATTCATTTAGCAGTGGCGGCCTGCTACTGCTAAATGATCCATGCAGCCTCAGAGGCCACTGGGCAAAACAGACAAACGTTAAACCTCCCATAAAGGCGTCACAGTGCTCTGGCCCAAACCCGCCAGAGTGAAAGTGCAGATACAGAAATGTAAAAATATTTCATTACAAGTAAAAGTCCTGCATGAAAAATCCTACTGAAGCAAAAGTACATAAAGTACAAGCAGCTAAATGTAGTGAAAGTATTAAAGTAAAAGAGCTGGTTTGATCCCTCTCACTTATACATGTTGTTATATCTGTGATCACTGGATGATCAATACTGAGGCCTCAGTGTGTCAGCAGCATGTCACTGCTGTAGCTGCCGGAGGTGGAGCTAGTCTCTCCTACTGTATATACAATTTCATGAACGGACACCAGATAAATCTCAGGGGTCAGAAAAAAGAAGTTCTGATGCACAAATCTGAACTCTGACCTTAAAATATACTTTACATCCACTTATGGATGAAATTTTAAATTCACTGGTGTTAAATAAAAAAAGATATTGAAAAATCTGTCATTATTTCAACATATTTAACCTCCTAGGACCTGGTGTCCACATATGTGGACCTCACATTTTGGGTTCTCTAGACCACAATACTAACTTTTTCTCAACAAGGGCCTGGTGACCACATGAGGATATTATACTGCCATTCTACTACTGAAATGTAAAACTAATGTCCTCGGACATCATTTTTCTCAGGTCCCAATCAGCCTAAATAGCAAAGAGAAATTAAAAATGGACGCCATGCAGGAGTTCGTGTCTTAGGAGGATAAACTTCATATATTCAAACATAAAGTTTTCCAACTTTCTTGGATAAAATCACAAAGTAAACATAATTTTTGGCTGAAATATTGGACGACACAAGGTGAGAATCAGTGCATCAGTTTCTCCTTCCGTCTGACGTGGAGAGGTTTGTTAATCTTGAACTCTTCTTCTTGCACTTCTTGTCCATACGACACAAAAGTCTCCACGTCCACATTCATTTGCTACGTCACATTCGAGTGTCTTCATTTCTCTCAGGCAGAGGGGGTGTGAGGTTTTCACCGTTCTGACGAGGCGTTTCTTCATTTACACCTTCTTTAACCTCCATTGCTCTGCAAAGAAAATGCAATAAAGTTCAACATCAAAAACATATAAAGGTAAAATCAAAACAATCTCTTATTTGTTCTTCTTCAGTATAAAGAACAACTTCTGCAGAGCAAAACAAACCATCACATGAATCATGATTCCTTCTTTTAAAACTCTTTTTAGCCGAGACAGCCGTTAATTTCAAACTAGATTTCAACTGATGGAAAAAGATTTCATTGGTTTATTAATTGAATTACACTATACCATGATCTAGAAAGTGACTGGAGGAAATATAAATGAGACGAGACGTTAGAAAACTGGTTCTAACTAGTTCATTCAGCAGCAGCGCTTTTCTAATACAGAACATTTACTTACGTTGGTGTTTGATCGATGTTTGACTCTCTCTCCCTGTTTCTCTGTTCACCTGGGAGATATTCAGAGTCAAAAAACAACATCATTAATAAAAATAACAAACAAGAAAATTTATTAAAGTGTAGGAGGAACATTATTTTACCTCTTTTCTTTTTACAGCACCAGACAAGAACAACTGCTGCTGCTGCTGAGACCAAAACAGCTGCAACCAACAAGCCTGTAGTGACTCCATGATTGGTTGAATCCTCATCTGCAGTAGAAATACAGATATTACAGTTAATAACAGTTCTCACTCATACAGACTAACAGTTCCTCCCTTCATGCTGCCTCACCTGGACTCTGTATCCACAGAAAGGTGTTGGTTATCAGTGTCTCCTCAGCATCACTCAGTTCACAGGTGTATGTTCCCTCATGATGTGGAGATAAGTCCTGCAGCATGAGGCTGCCTGACTCTGACACACCCTTCACCTGCTGGCTCCACCCCTCTGAGACTGAGGAGGAGACGTCAGCTCTGATCTGGGTCAGGACGATCTGACTGTGGTTGAATCTCCAGATCAGACACTTGAAGGAAGAGTTTGAGGCAGCGCAGGGGATCGTTGTTCCAGTGTTTGAAACATTGAGAAAAGCTGAAATGATGCAACACAAAACAGGCAACATGGAAAAAAATTATTGGTTCCAGAATCAGAAAATGTGAATTACTGAGATAAAAATGCGACTGAGGTCTGGTAGAGGTTTGGTGTTTGAGGCCGTGCAGGGGATTGTTGCTTCAGAGTGTGAACCGCTGAGAAAAGCTGAAACTCATGATGAAAAGTGAAATAAGATTTTTTTTAGATTTTGAATCTGATAATCCTCTACACAGTAAACAAAGAAACTAAACTAATTAAAACAGATCATTGATTAACAGATTAACTAAACATGAAACAAAGAGACACAAAAATGAAAGTGTAAAGAGTGAAGAATGAACATTTCATAGCAGCTGTTGAAGGCAGCCTGACCGATCACTGTACTGCACTGTGCTGTAGCTGACTGCATGTCTCTTTAAAATGACTGACTTGTTTTAAACAAAGTGGCTCTCCTCTTGTTTCTGCGAGTGCTGATGCTGCAGCTGTAGCTCAGATCAGAGTCGCTGTCTGAAACTGTCAGAGAACTTCTGATGTTGTAGAGCAGCTGCTCAGTCTCCTGGACTTCAGCTTGGCTCTTGAAGGTCACATTGGATGGAGGGCTGGTGGACCAGGTGAGCTCAGGTTGAGGGTAGATCCTCTCTGAGCTGCAGGTGATCCTGTTTCCCACCTGCTGGAGGTCGACTTTACCAACTGGAGCTGCAAAGACAAGAGGAACTTTGATATGAATTTTACAACACATTTGTAATTGTTAAATTTTAAATGCATTGCACTAACAAAAACATTGACAAATGATGTTCTGTGTGTTTGTCACCGTCCACTTTCAGGTGGATCAATGATTCATTCCTTCCTCTGTTGGTGCCGGTGTAACACTTGTATCTTCCCTGGTCCTGAACCTGCAGCCCTGTCAGCTGGAGGGAGGCGTTTCCTCCTGAGATCTGGTCCTTGAACAGTGACGTCCTGTTTCTGAAGTGCTGGTCCTGTTGTATGAGCTGGTCTTTGTTGTAGTAGAAGGAGTGGACAGGACGGTTTTCTTCTGTCATCTGATTCCATTGGATGATCACATGAGTGTCGCCCTGGAAGCTGCACGGTAAGATGCAACTCTCCATGGAAACACAGAACACCTCAGTTTCTGCAACAGAACAACAAATTAATAAGAGACCTGCATCAAAAAACATACTCAGATTTAGTTGTTGTGTAGTTTTTGTCCCTGTATTAATTGTACAGAACATGTTGCATTTAGAAAACTGTAAAATATGTTTTGATCTCATGAGCTGCTGAAACTCAGTTACTGATGAGAAGAAAACATCTGCCCTCATATTGGGACCTAAAACAAACTGTTTTATGGTCTGTTTAATTCTTGGATTAAGTAAAATATTCAAGAATCAAACATTGTGACAAAGGAGCTGGCCTCTGTTGTTAATGGTAAAAATGATTCTTAAAATACTAAAACATTGAATTATATCCTGACTGAAACAAGTTCAGACAGGCAGTGAACGCCTCACTCACCTCCTCTGGAATGAGTCACCTGCAGAAAAATCACAACCATGAACAAAAAGGTCGAACTGATAACAGACATCCTCCTGTTTAAGATAATCCGAGTGTAACCGTGCTGCAAAGAAAAAACAGAGACATGGATGTTGGTGTTGTCACATGGGCTGGTGAGATGATGCTTTCCATGCAAACAACCCTCAGTGTCTGTAACACATGAAGCAACATGCCCCTGCTTTGAAGTTTGAACAGAATAAGTGAAAGTTTTTTGGTTTGTTTGCTTTGTGCACCAATCGTTCAGTAAATCTCTCTTTCCTGCACCTTTAATTCCAGTTTTCAGACTCTTGTCCACTGTAGCACGCCTGAATTTCCCCGCAAGAAACTGATGAATTAATTCAGTCATCAGCGAATGAAATCAGCTGTGTAGCCAGAGCACAATATTTAATCCAGCGACAAGAATATAAAGCAAAGTTCACTGTAGATTCAGTTTGTTTCATGTCCATACAAGCTCTTTCTTTGGGCTTGTTCAGCCTTTTCTCTCTCTTTGGCAGATGCGCGTTAACTATCCCAACACCGCCAAAGTCTCTTTAAGTGCTTATTAATCTGTGATATAACCGACTGACAGTAAACACCTCACTCACCTTCCTTGTCAGTGACAATCCTCAGAGAACTCAGAAATCACCAGACACACAGCTCTGTACATCCATGTGCTCTGACTCCCCTGTCTTTATCCTGTTTTTTTTCAGATGCAGAGACGGAAATGATGGTGACAGGGATAGTTGCGGTAGTTCTGTGTGAACATCACCTCTGTCCGGCTCCTCCCCCACCTGCCTGAACTGAAGGTGTGTGATAAAAGTTTTCATTCCCTCATTCATACAGTCGATTATCAGAAGATCAGACGATCAAATTCCCTGTTGGAACAATCTTGACTAAACTGACGTCTTCTGTGATCGGTCATCAGTGTCAGATTCAGATATTACACATTCATCCTCCTCAGCTCGGAATAAAATCTGTTCACTGTTCGTCTTTACACTGAGACCGTGGAGACTGTGAAGCTGTGCACTTGATAAAGGTTTGTTTTCTACACCAGTGCACCTGTTGTGAGCTGCTGGAGGAAGGAGAACACTTTGCTCCGCACAAAATTATACTGGAAATGTTATTCCTATTATAAAGTCGAAACAAATATACAAGAATAAGTATGAAAAAAGAGGAAAAATATCATCAATACAAACAACAAACAAGAAATGAATTAAAAAGTGTAAGGAGTGTAATCAAAAAACATACTCAGATTTAGTTGTTCTGTGGTTTTTGTCCCTTTATTAATTATACAGCACATGTTGCATTTAAGAAACTGTAAAATATGTTTTGATCTCCCAAGAACATTTCAGCAATATATATATATATATATATATATATATATATATATATATATATATATATATATATATATATATATATATATATATATATTCAAGATTTCTGGAACAACACAGAGCATGTGTTTGTGTCAAATGAGTATTTAATGAGCTGCTGAAACTCAGTTACTGATGGGAAGAAAACATCTGCCCTCATATTGAGACCTAAAACAAACTGTTTTATGGTCTGTTTAATTCTTGAATTAAGTAAAATATTCAAGAATCTAACATTGTGACAAAGGAGCTGGCCTCTGTTGTTAATGGTAAAAATTATTCTTAAAATACAACACAGCATGTTGAAACACTGAATTATATCCTGACTGAAACAAGTTCAGACAGGCAGTGAACGCCTCACTCACCTCCTCTGGAATGAGTAAACACCCACAGAAAAATCACAACCATGAACAAAAAGGTCCAACTGACATTCATCCTCCTGTTCAAGATACTCCGAGTGTAACCGTGCTGCAACGATGAAACAGGGACACGGATGTGGGTGATGTCACTGATTGGTGAGATGGTGCTCTCCGTGCAAAAAACCCTCAGTTTCTGTAACACATGAAGCAACATGCCTTTATTTAGAAGTTTGAACAGAATAAGTGAAAGTCTTGGGTTTGTTTGTTTTGTGCACCAATTCACAGCTCACCAGTTCAGTAAATCTCTCTTTCCTGCACCTTTAATCCCAGTTTTCAGACTCTTGTCCACAGTAGCGCGCCTGAATTTTCCCCGCCAGAATGAATTCAGTCATCAGCGAATGAAATCAGCTGTGTAGCCAGAGCACAATATTTAATCTAGCGACAAAGAATATAAAGCAAAGTTCTCTGTGGATTCAGTTTGTTTCATGTCCATACAAGCTCTTTCTTTGGGCTTGTTCAGCCTTTTCTCTCTTTTTGGTAGTGGCGCGTTAACTATCCCAACACTGCCAAAGTCTCTTTAAGTGCTTATTAATCTGTGATATAACCGACTGACAGTAAACACCTCACTCACCTTCCTTGTCAGTGACAATCCTCAGAGAACTCAGAAATCACCAGACACACAGCTCTGTACATCCATGTGCTCTGACTCCGTCTTTGTCCTGTTTTTTTCCAGATGCAGAGACCGACCTCGTGGTGACAGGGAAAGGTTTCGCGGTAGTTCTGCCTGAACATCACCTGTCTCTGTCTCCTCCCCCACCTGCCTGAACTGAAGGTGTGTGATGAAAGTTTTCATTCCCTCACTCATACAGTCGATTATCAGAAGTTCAGACGATCAAATTCCCTGTTGGAACAATCTTGACTAAACTGACGTCTTCTGTGATCGGTCATCAGTGTCAGATTCAGATATTACACATTCATCCTCCTCAGCTCAGAATAAAATCTGTACACTGTCCGTCTTTACACTGAGACCGTGGAGACTGTGAAGCTGTGCACTTGATAAAGGTTTGTTTTCTACACCAGTGCACCTGTTGTGAGCTGCTGGAGGAAGGAGAACACTTTGCTCGGTACAAAATTATACTGGAAATATTATTCCTATTATAAAGTGTTTGCAAACAAGTCGAAACAAATATGCAACAATAATTATGAAAAAAGACAAACAATATCATCAATACAAACAAGAAATGAATTAAAAAGTGTAGGGAGTGTGTTTATATATTTAATCTTTATATCAAGCTTGAAGCGTTAAAACATCAACATTTGTGTTGACATAGAGGCAGATTAGAGACAGTGAATGACTGATGAGGTGACAGCGCCCTCTGCTGGACAGACAAGATCATCAGTGCTCTGAGAGAAATTTCATTCACAGGTAAAATAAAAACCACAGAGGAATTTATGGATAATGACATTTTGAACATGTGTGAAAAGTGTTCAGTGTTTGCACCTGGCCTGATCTTCTCCATCAAATACAAACAGGACAAAAGAACAGAATTTAAAATGGATCTTAATGGGGAAAAAAAACAATAACTGAAACAATAGCTCCATCAAAATTACAGCTCAGTCCGCCTTAAATACATAGAGACTTTATCAAAGGCATTACAACAATTTCTATACGTTGCACTTTAAAAAAAGGAAAAAAACAAACAACAACTTTGCAACAAAAACTCCACAAACATTTTTTTTTTTAAAAAGTACCAAAACACAACACACAGTAAGTCACAGTCCATCCAGCACCTCTGCACAACATCTGTAGCTGCAGCAGGTGTTGCCAGGTGAAGCTATAATACGACCTCAGTCACCACAGTAAACAGACCTGGCAACCCCACAATGAAACCTGGACGACTGAGATGCAGATTGATTGTCAAACATGTGACTTCTGCCAAAAACTACAATATTTCATATTTTCACAGCTTGTATTTCTACAAATAAGAACAGAGCTGTTCATGTTTCCATCCCAACGATGGGAAATGTTGAAGTAAACGTCTGAATCAATTAGGGTTTATCAGTTTATCAAGTCTTCCACTATAGCCGTGCTTCAGCTTCACCTTCAGCTTCAGATTCACCTTCAGCTTTAGCTTCAGCTTTTTTGCAAAGCACATTGAAGTGTAGAAACGGTGAAGTGCAGAGTGTCACAGTCAAAATGTCCTTGATTAATCAACCTGTGTAGGATGTGTTGATCAAAGGGAAGATCATCGTTTGTGTTTCTGATTCAACACATTTACGTATCATCACGTGCTGCATTCATCGGAACCATTTCCCTGAAAATAAAATAAGAGAAAATTCAGCATCAGAAACATATAAAGGTAAAATCAAAAGAATCTCATTTATTCCTCTTCAGTATAAAGAAAAACTTCTGCAGAGAAAAACAAACCATCACATCATCCTGATTCCTTCATTTGATTTTATATTTTCTCATTTCATTCAGTGAGTTTCATGTTTTCATGTCATGTATTTAGTTAATTTCTGCTTCCAGTCGTCTGACACTCTCACTCTGATTGAGATCATCTTTTTAGCCGAGACAGCCGTTAATTTCAAACTAGATTTCAACTGATGGAAAAAGGTTTGATTGGTTTATTAATTGAATTACATTATACCATGATCTAGAAGGTGACGTGAGGAAATATAAATGAGACGAGACGTTAGAAAACTGGTTCTAACTAGTTCATTCAGCAGCAGTGCTTTTCTAATACAGAACATTTACTTACGTTGGTGTTTGATCGTTGTTTAACTCTCTCTCCCTGTTTCTCTGTTCACCTGGGAGATATTCTGAGTCAAAAAACAACATCATTAATACAAATAACAAACAAGACATTTATTAAAGTGTAAGAGGAAAATTATTTTACCTCTTTTCTTTTTATAGTAGCAGACAAGAACAACTGCTGCTGCTGCTGCTGCTAAGACCAAAACAGCTGCAACCACCAAGCCTATAATGACTCCATGATTGGTTGAATCCTCATCTGCAGTAGAAATACAGATATTACAGTTAATAACAGTTCTCACTCATATAGACTAACAGTTCCTCCCTTCATGCTGCCTCACCTGGACTCTGTATCCACAGAAAGGTGTTGGTTATCAGTGTCTCCTCAGCATCACTCAGTTCACAGGTGTATGTTCCCTCATGATGTGGAGATAAGTCCTGCAGCATGAGGCTGCCTGACTCTGACACACCCTTCACCTGCTGGCTCCACCCCTCTGAGACTGAGGAGGAGACGTCAGCTCTGGTCTGGGTCAGGACGATCTGACTGTGGTTGAATCTCCAGGTGAGACTCTTGAAGGAGGAGTTTGAGGCAGCGCAGGGGATCGTTGTTCCAGTGTTTGAAACATTGAGAAAAGCTGAAAAGACGCAACACAAAACATGGAAAAAAAGGAAAATATTTTTTTACAAACTCCGAATCTGGATTTCTGAAGAATTATACGAATTGTAGCGTTAGAATCTGCATAAATCCATGCAGCCAACCCACCTTGTGGTGCTGGTGTAACGGTGTGGGGAATGTTTTCTTGTCACACTCTGACCCCTTATCACCAATCAATCATGGTCTGAATGCCGCTGTCTATCCGAGTACTGTTGCTGGAACTACCCTGTGTTAGTGCGGTGTTCCTAATTAAGTGCTCAGTGAGTGTGCATTAATGTGTTGGGTAAGTCTTTTAAAACTGTGTAGATGACATCACAATTTCCTTGAGTCCAGTGTGATGTCATCAAATGTCCAACTAAACATCCAAAACCCCAACATTTTTAAGTTTTCTTTGTTGTTAAGAGAAAGAAAAGAGGCAAATGTTCAAATCAAACATCAAAATAGTTGCAGATTAATTTTCTGTCGACTGACTAACTGATGCGTGAAATAATCATTACAGTTCTACTCATTTCAACCATTTAACTGCAATACTGTTTGATAGTTGAATGTAATGGTGTATAGTAATAATATTATCTCTACTCACTTGTTTTAGACAAAGTGGCTCTCCTCTTGTTTCTGCGAGTGCTGATGCTGCAGCTGTAGCTCAGATCAGAGTCGCTGTCTGAAACTGTCAGAGAACTTCTGATGTTGTAGAGCAGCTGCTCAGTCTCCTGGACTTCAGCTTGGTTCTTGAAGGTCACAGTGGATGGAGGGCTGGTGGACCAGGTGAGCTCAGGTTGAGGGTAGATCCCCTCTGAGCTGCAGGTGATCCTGTTTCCCACCTGCAGGAGGTCGACTTTACCAACTGGAGCTGCAAAGAAACAAACAGAACAAACGGTTCTTTCTTTATACAGAGTTTCTTTATTAGTTATTTATACATGGATTAAAGATAAAGACGTCCATGTTTAGTGTCAGTTGGTCATGTTAACTCTCTCAGGTCTCGTTCCTCTTTATTCCTCAGGTGAAATGTGTCTCCTTTAATGTGCATAAATATTGTTTTTAATGTAGATCCTGTTTGTTTTTTAGCAGCTTAAAAACGAGATAAACAGCTATTAATTCATAAGGCAATGGTGCGTCGATGCCAGTGTGGAATAAGTGTGTGTATAATAGTATGTTTATTATTTATATAATAAGTGCGAGCTGTAGGTGTGCGTAGTAATATGGTAGTTCAAAGGTTAACAAACTAGTTCCAAAAGAACGGGATGTTCCAGCAGCTCGTCCCTCAGCACACTGATCTGAATCTACTGCAGGTAAATCACTGATTATAGATTATTACCTCACACAGTCCCTCGTCAAATAACCTGAACTCTGACTTTAATCAGTCAGGGTTATTAACTGAAACTAACGAGCAGCAGATCAGAAAATGTCAGCAACTCTTTTTGTATTTTCTATATTTACTGTGTTTCTCACCGTCCACTTTCAGGTTGATAAATGAACCATCGTTTCCTCTGGTGGTGCTGGTGTAACACTTGTATCTCCCCTGGTCCTGAACCTGCAGCCCTGTCAGCTGGAGGGAGGCGTTTCCTCCTGAGATCTGGTCCTTGAACAGTGACGTCCTGTTTCTGAAGCGCTGGTCCTGGTGAGCGAGCTGGTCTTTGTTGTAGTAGAAGGAGTGGACAGGAATGTCTCCTGCTGTCACATTATTCCAGTGGATGATCACCTCAGTGTCGCCCTGGAAGCTGCACGGTAAGATGCAGCTCTCATTGAAAACACAGGACACCTCAGAGTCTGCAACACATCAGGTAAAGAGACGACAACCAAAGCTCAGTTCAGGGAAAATGGCAGCTTTATCCATCTCTAACATAACAGACTTTTACCTGATCTTCAGAGATTCTCTAATGTTAGTCACTATATACACAATAAATCTGCCTGAACCTTTGCATTACTGGGTTTGTAGAAATATACATTCAGGACTGTGTAATGAGAATGAGTTTAAAAGCACTGAAACGCCGCTCAGTCACTTTCAGGAGCGATTACGAATTTGGATGGTTGGCACCACTTTTGTTAAATAAATACTGTTTACTACAGCTGGAAGCGCTCATGTCGGACTCTCTGCCAACTTTTTGTTGGTGCTGTATTTAGTTTACAGTAACTATGGCGTCTTCTCATCAGGGATTTAAAAGCCAAATATGTGTCAGCTGCAGGTTGCACCAAAAGCTCTGCCACACGATTTATACTTATTATCTGATGGAGAAGTGTTTAACACACATGTACAGACAATGTGTAGCTCAGGTTAGTGTGTGTGTGTAATAGGTTAAAAAAAATGATATTATTCTGAAGAGGTTAAAAGTGCAATTGAGTTTAAAAGCTCATAGTTAAAAGAAATAATTCATTTAAAGGCAGAGTGGGTCGTGATCTGGCGGGATCGGGGATCGATTGGTTGGGTCTACGCCCACAGACAGGAGATTGTTCGCGGGGTTTTCCTCACTCCTAGTAAAGCTCTGGTCAAGGAAACACCAAGTCACTGTGTGGTCATTTGTCCATGTTTTACAGGTATGTGGTTGAAGGGGCGAGCGATGACATTGTTCCCATAGTTTTTGTGGGACATGTTGACTGTCAGGAGAGGAGTTGTGTGATGTTTGAGTAGGATGAAACTATGTTTTTCCGAGTAGTTGAAGGTGGAGGTGGGCGAGCGAGGCTGCCGCCATCTTGTATAAATAGGATGTGCTAAGCGTCTTCATTGTTTACATTTGTAGCACAGTTATATCTTGTTTAGTTAATTAATTTGGGATGTGAACATGCAATACAGTATGTGTAAATGTGTTCGAGTTCAGCAGAGTTGCTGTCATGTATTTTATTTTGACTGACTCCTAGTAAAGCTCTGGTCAAGGAAACACCAAGTCACTGTGTGGTCATTTGTCCATGTTTTACAGAGTACAACATTTGGAGGCACCGCTGGGATTGGATGGTGAGAGTGGCATCTATCTATGAAGCTGACTCTCTCACTATTCATCCCTCCCAAAACATCCATCAACGTGTAGCAGAGTACCGGCAGCGCGCGGCAGTTCATCCGCAGCTTGCAGCGGTTCATCAGCGGTCTGCAGTGTACCGACAGCAGCGGTGGTGTGTCGGCAGCGTGCGGCAGTTCATCGGCAGTTTGCAGCGGTTCATCAGCGGTCTGCAGTGTACCGACAGCAGCGGTGGTGTGTCGGCAGCGTGCGGCAGTTCATCGGCAGTTTGCGGCGGTTCATCAGTGACCTACGGTGGTTCAGCAGTAGCAGTGAAACAATAACACTAGTGAATGTGCAACAACAGCCAGCTACAGCGAGGAGAGATCTGAAGGTGTTTTAAGCCACGATAAGGACACAGGAGACAGGTTTCACATCACTAAAAAAAAAAAAAAAAAAAAAAAAAAAAAAAAAAAAAAAATGGCAGAGATAGAGGATTTGAGACTGGAGGTCATAGGATCATTGTACACTTTAACTAAAGATGTCCTTTTGGAAATTTGCAATGTTCTTGACGTAACGGGGTTGAGCTTGCTAGACATAACAGATAAAAGTCGCTCCTGCCTCATTGCACTTATTGGGAGACATCTGGATAGGGAGGAGTTGAAAGAACTAGAGGATGAGGGCATGGCAGAGTTGCTCATGGCGAGGGACCAAATAGCTGAAGTGAAGGAGTATGATCAAGCTAGTCGTCCAAAGGATGCAGTGTCGAATGGAGCACAGCTAGATAAGTCCCAGGAGCAGGCAGTTCAGTTCTCAGAACAGGAGAGGTTACAAAAGGAACTAGAGGCAGTTAAGTTAGCTTTGAAATTATCACTACAGAAGAGTTCAGATGGAGATCAGGTACCAGTACAGGTGGGTGGGAACAGCATTAACCAAGACCAAGCTCTAACCCAGCAGCAGCTGCCACAGGGACGTTTTCCATTGCAGTGGAGCAAAGAGTTTAAGATCTCGGGACAGGTTGGGGAGCCAGGACAGAGGGATAAACTTAGTTTTTCAAGTCTGGCACACCAAATTGAGCAAGGAATAAAGAAGGGGTTTCCTGAGGCAGAGATAGTTGATGCAGTAGTCAGGGCCATCGCGCCAGGGTTACAGCTTCGCAGTTATCTAGAGGGGAAACCAGATTTAACCTTACCCACACTGAGGCGAATTCTTCGCTTCCATTATCAGGAAAAAGGGGCGACAGAGTTGTACAAACAGTTAACTTCAGAGGTACAGGGTAGCAAAGAGAACCCCCAAAACTTTGTGATTAGGGCCCTTGACTTGAGACAAAAGATCCTCTTTGCCTCCCAAGAAGCTGAATCGGGCTTGAGATATGACCCTGTCCTCGTGCAGAGCATGTTCCTGCACACTGTTCTCACAGGCCTGCAGAATGAGAGTATTAGAAATGACCTCCTACCGTACCTGCAGCAACAAACCTGTAGCGACGAACTGCTTCTTGAGAGACTGAACATTGCCTGTGCAAATGAGACTGAGAGACAGAATAAAAGAAGGCAGGTAACGCAGCAACGGCCAGCCGCTGTGCATTCAACTCAGTCCAACGATCAAATCGCAGAGAAGAAAAATAAAGAACCAAACAGAGACAACCCAAGCAAAACACAACCAGATGTACTGAATGAACTTAAAGAGCTACGCTCAGATATGGCATTGTTAAAAGTTCTCAGCGCTGAAGTGGCACAGATCAAAGAATCAATCCGACAGCCCCCTCCAGCACCAGCGCAACCTTCATTCCCACCGGCAGGGCAAGAGTACGCCCCCGCCCCTCAGTTTCAGCAGCCATTACCAAACCTCTGGCCTCCCCCAGGGCCGGGTGCGAGGGGTGATACAGCACAGTACCAACAACGGTTTGCCCCACAGCGGCACTATTATCCCTCGCAGCGTACACGGCAGAGAAAATGTGTTGGCTGTCATCAAAACAATGTTGACTACTGTACCCACTGTTACAGATGTGGCAGCGGGGAGCACTACCTTGCTGGTTGTAGGGCCAAAGAGACAAAACCAGCAGGCCATTTAAACGAGAGAGGGTTACCCCCACGGGACCGGGAGTAACCAGGCACAATAAAGAGTCCCAACAGAACTGTGTGCGCTGTGGTGTCACCGCAACACGCCAGAAACTGAGAGTATGTTCATCCTGTAAGAAGGGCACTTACTGTTCAAAGGTCTGCCAAGTAAAACATTGGTGTAAGCACAGGAAACAATGTAAGTCTGAGACCCACCCTGTAACACATTCAAACTACATTGGAAAAAAAGACAAGCAGCCTCAGCTAGTTGATCTTGTTGGAAAGCGCTGTGTCATAAACTGTTACATCCAAGGTTGCAAGACTCAGGCATTGTGGGACACGGGCTCCCAAGTCTCAATTGTGAATGAAAAATGGAAAAGAAATCACTTGCCATCTGAAAAACTGAGAAATGTGTCAGAACTGATTGATGGGCCAGATGATCTAAAAATAGCAGCTGCTAACGGACAGAACATGCCTTACCTGGGCTGGATTGAGGCTACCTTTAAACTAGCTCCAGAGAGCGCTGTTACAGAGGAAGTTGTCGTTCCTCTGCTGGTTATGAAGGGTCGACGGTGTCATCAGCCCATTATAGGCTATAATGTCATTGAACAAATTGTGACAACAGCAGTTAACCATCCAGATGAGACAAGCAGAGAACAGCTACACGCAATCCTGAAAGCTACTTTTCCAAGTTTGGGGAAAACTAGTGTCCCTGTTTTCATTGAGGTAGTCAGTGCAGAGCAGGCATGTGAATATGTGGTAAAGACAGCAAAAGAACGAGTTAACGTCCCAAAGCACTCCTCCGTCCAGGTTGAGTGCAAAGCAAAGACACGCCCCCTAAAAAAGGATGTCACACTCCTCTTTGAGCCAGAGGTAAACCCTCAGTGGGCTGAAGGGCTTGGCTTTTGTGAGACACTTGTAACCTTGAGAAGAGGAGCCCCACCCTACATTGTGCTTGAGGTCCAGAACCCCACAGATCACGATATCACATTGTCAGGGAAAACGGTGATAGGCACCTTGAATCAAGTACAAGCTGTGTATCCAGCTAGTGTCTTTGAAAAATGCACTCCCTCTCCTACAGTGACAGTAAATGAAACCACGGTCAGCAGTGAGAGACTTGATGACAGTGTGTGGGATCCACCTGTTGATTTGAGCCACCTTAGTCAAACAGAAAAGCTAAAGGTGCAGAAAATGCTGCGTCAGGAGTGCGCATCATTCTCCAAAACTGATGATGACATCGGGGAAATCCCAACACTACAACTGAGTATTTCCCTAAAGGATGTGGATCCAGTCGCGCGCACCTACCTCTCGGTACCAAAGCCACTCTACAAGGAAATAAAAGACTACCTCCATAACCTCATCGCACAGGGGTGGGTACAAAAGTCAGACTCTCCCTATGCATCACCTGTTGTCTGTGTGAGAAAAAAAGACGGGAGCCTGCGTCTTTGCATCGACTATAGGGAGTTAAATCGAAAAACCCATCCTGATCGACAGCCAATCCCAAGGGTGCAGGACATTCTCGATGGCCTGGGGGGCAACAGCTGGTTTTCAGTGCTAGATCAGGGTAAGGCCTACCATCAAGGGTTTGTGGAGGAAGCAAGTAGGCCCTTGACTGCATTTGTGACCCCGTGGGGCCTCTACGAGTGGATAAGAATTCCATTCGGTTTGATGAATGCGCCAGCGGCGTTTCAACGCTGTATGGAAGAGTGTCTGGTGGATTTAAGGGACAATATCTGTGTGCCATATCTGGACGACACTTTAGTATACAGTCAGTCTTTTGAGAGTCATGTGGATCACGTGAGCCAGGTACTCCAACAGCTGAGAAAATATGGGATAAAACTGAAACCGAGCAAATGTGAAATATTCAGGCGTGAGGTCCGCTACCTAGGGAGAATTGTGTCAGCTGAAGGGAGCAAAATTGACCCAGCGGATACACAAGCGGTGAGGGCACTGAAAGATAAGAGACCAGGGACAGTGGGACAGCTGAGAGCAATAATGGGCCTATTAAGCTACTACAGACAATATATAAAACATTTCTCTCAGATCGCAGGACCACTGTACAACCTACTGAAAAAGACACCAGACAGTGACAACGGAGAAGACGACAGAACAAACACGAGGCGGGTGAAAGTGAAAAACAAAGGTATGCCCTCACACACACAGATTGTATGGACTGACGAACATCAAACAGTACTGGAACGGCTTATAGACTGTTTAGTTGAGCCACCAGTGCTGGGGTTCCCAGACTTCTCCCAGCCGTTCACTTTACATACCGATGCCTCAAATCAGGGGCTTGGGGCCATTTTGTATCAACATCAGGAGGGAAAACTCCGGGTGATAGCCTACGGATCAAGAACACTGACTGCCTCAGAACAAAATTACCATCTGCACTCAGGCAAATTAGAGTTCTTGGCATTAAAGTGGGCAGTCACAGAAAAATTTAGAGACTATTTGTATTATGCCCCGACATTCACCGTATTCAGTGACAATAACCCCCTGACGTATGTTCTTTCAAGCGCCAAGCTCAACGCCACTGGATTCAGGTGGGTGGCGGAACTTGCAGATTTTCACTTCACGATCCGATACCGTCCAGGCAGAGAAAATGTTGATGCGGACAGTCTGTCCAGAATGCCTGTTGACATAGAAACAATAATGAATCAATGCACAGAAGAACTCTCATCTGATTGTGTGGCGGCAGCAATCCAAGCCATTCAGATCCAAGATTTCTCACCCTGGGCCTGCACAATGAGTACATCACCTGTGTTGTGTGCTGTGGACTGCACAGACAGCTTAGAGACACTTTCAACAGCAGATATCCGGCAAGCACAGCATGATGATCCGCATATTGGCCCAATAATGCAGTTCAAAATCACAGACAAAAAACCAGCAGGACGAGAAATAAGAGCCCTGTCAGATCAGAGTAGATGCCTTCTCCGGGGCTGGGAGAAACTCCACCTAGATGAGAGCGGCATCCTCCGCCGGCAGACAGTGAATAACATTCAGTTAGTCTTGCCTGAAAAACACAAGGCCACAGTCCTGAAACAGTTACATGATGAGATGGGCCACCAGGGCATCGATCGTACAACATCATTGATTAGAGACAGATTCTTTTGGCCCTATATGCAGAAAGATATTGAACATTATGTCACCAGAGCATGCACCTGTCTCAAACAAAAGACACCTTCAAGAGAAACAAGGGCCCCACTCGTCAATATTGTCACCACACAGCCTTTTGAACTTGTGTCAATTGACTTTCTTCACCTGGACAAGTGCCCGGGCGGGTATGAATATATATTGGTCATTGTTGATCATTTTACTCGCTTCGCCCAGGCATACCCGACCACCTCAAAATCAGCAAAGGCGGTGGCAGATCGGATTTTCAATGACTATGTCTTAAAGTTTGGACTCCCAGCTCGGATTCACCACGATCAAGGTGGTGAGTTCGAGAACCAACTTTTTGCCCAGCTAAAGAGGAACTGTGGAGTGTCAGGTTCCAGAACGACACCTTACCACCCGCAAGGGAATGGTCAGGTGGAGCGTTTTAATCGCACACTCCTACAAATGCTCAAGACACTCACTGAAAAAGATAAATCAAACTGGAAGACATCACTGAATAAACTCACATATGCATACAACTGCACCAGATCTGAAGTGACAGGTTTCTCACCATTCCACTTACTGTTCGGGAGGTCACCACGGCTACCCATTGACTTCATGTTTTGCCACACCCCTGAGAGTAAGAACACAGATCACAAGACATATGTGGAGAGATGGAAACAGGAAATGCAACAAGCCTATGACATAGTACAAGAGAACACAAGAAAAGCGACAGAGAGGAGCAAGCGAAACTATGATGGGAAAGTAAGAAGTTCTATCCTGTATTCAGGCGATCGTGTTCTTGTCAGGAATTTGACACCCAGAGGGGGCACTGGGAAACTCCGCAGCCACTGGGAAGATGGTGTGCATGTGGTAGTCCGTCAAATGGGTGAGGGAATCCCAGTATATGAGGTTAAACCTGAGCAGGGGAGGGGACGATCGAGAGTGCTGCATCGCAACCTGTTATTACCATGTGATAACTTACCTTTGGAAGTGGACCTCCAGCCGAAGTCTAAAGTTAAGAAAAACACACCGGTAACCCCCACTGCAGGCACAGACATAGGAGAGGAGGATGAACAGGAGGAATATGGATTCTTCATTGAGCCCTTATCACATCCTCACACAAGATCAGCTGGTGCTCCTGGTGGAGAGAGAGACACTTTGCATGTTGACTGGCCAGAAAGCCGTGAGCCTGAGACACAGGTGACTAACACTGAGTCAGAATTTGAGGGAGCATGCGAGGTGAATGAGCCCCAAAATCAGGATGCTCTTGAACCACAAGAGAATGATGATCATAACTGTGATGAACGACCAGTTGACATGCCTGAGGAAGAGGAGGTGCCACCCTCCCCACACTCAACATACCACAATGGTGTTGATGAGGAGGGACCAGGGGACCAGCGGCCGAGGAGAAAGAGAAGGGCCCCGAAAGTGTTCACCTATGACCAGCTTGGGACTCCAGCCTGCTATGGCGCAGCACAGGCAAATGAGGTGTTTTATCAGTATCAGCCCAGACTATATAGTCAAATTCAGCCAGTGACAATGTGGACAAACCCATTCCAACTTTACCAACCCTTACTTATGCAGGGATATTAGGCACGAAGCAGATGTGGCCTGTGAAAGACAGATAGAGACTGTAAGTGCATTACAATCACCCTCAAGATGTAATGATGTCGGGACGACATCTAATTTTGTAGGGGAGTGTGTAATAGGTTAAAAAAAATGATATTATTCTGAAGAGGTTAAAAGTGCAATTGAGTTTAAAAGCTCATAGTTAAAAGAAATAATTCATTTAAAGGCAGAGTGGGTCGTGATCTGGCGGGATCGGGGATCGATTGGTTGGGTCTACGCCCACAGACAGGAGATTGTTCGCGGGGTTTTCCTCACTCCTAGTAAAGCTCTGGTCAAGGAAACACCAAGTCACTGTGTGGTCATTTGTCCATGTTTTACAGGTATGTGGTTGAAGGGGCGAGCGATGACATTGTTCCCATAGTTTTTGTGGGACATGTTGACTGTCAGGAGAGGAGTTGTGTGATGTAGGATGAAACTATGTTTTTCCGAGTAGTTGAAGGTGGAGGTGGGCGAGCGAGGCTGCCGCCATCTTGTATAAATAGGATGTGCTAAGCGTCTTCATTGTTTACATTTGTAGCACAGTTATATCTTGTTTAGTTAATTAATTTGGGATGTGAACATGCAATACAGTATGTGTAAATGTGTTCGAGTTCAGCAGAGTTGCTGTCATGTATTTTATTTTGACTCACTCCTAGTAAAGCTCTGGTCAAGGAAACACCAAGTCACTGTGTGGTCATTTGTCCATGTTTTACAGAGTACAACATGTGTGTGTGTGTGTGTGTGTGTAAATGTGCACTGACAGGTTCTGCAGTAATTCCAATTATGTCTTAGTCACATGTAAAGATATGTGAAGCATTCAATCTATTAATTCAAACCAGCAGTGGAGATCCTAAAGCTCCCACAGAGTTTCAGTGTCGAGTAAACTACAGAACATGAAAGTCAGAGGGTTGTTTTGTTTTTTTATGTGTAATTTTTCATGAGATTTATCTTAATTCAACACGTTTCCTTATGTTCTCGTCTTATTCATTTAAAATGAAACTGACAGTGACGCTGCAGAACAACATGCGAAGATAAACACATCTGTGATTTTGTTTAGATTTGAATCAGATCAGACGGGCTGTGAAGGCCTCACTCACCTCCTCTGGTTAAAGTCCAAAGAAACTTCAAAAGCAGAAAAACAACGGGCTTGGTCTCAGACATCTTGTTTTTAGTTTGACTCTTTCTCTCTCTAACAGCAGCAGCGACCGGAGAGGAAAACAATGACTGGAAGTTGAAAGAGGCAAAGGAAAGAGCAAATGAAGGAAGAGGGTGTGTCCTCTCTCTGCCACTGATAAAGCCATGAATGAGGAATCTGCAAAAATGTTTTCCGTACTCTGATCCGTGCCCTTAGATATCCTTCACACTAGAATAAGGACTGTTAGTTGTTTACTGTCTGTAAGTGTTTCTGCACCGACCGACTCTACAGAGGAGGTTTGCACTGGATATAGATATTTATATGTATGAAACCAGAAAAACTGTTTCTGGATCAGAAGATAAACACACAAAAACATCATGTAGTTGAGAAGAAGAACAGATGCTGAGTGTCTGACAGTAGAGAGTAACAGAGGCAGCAGCAGGACTTATCCTCTGACTCCGTCTGTTGTCCGGTCTCAGTAAAGCGTGTGAGGATGATTTGGATGACTCATGTTTGACTAAATGCTTCTGTGTGTCTCCGCCACGTCCTCAGGATGGTTTCTGTACTTCGAGTTTCTGTAAACACAAACAGGCGCGTTGACGCTGTGCCTCCAGAAAAACCTGCGGTGCAATAATACACGGGAAGTTTTTAAGAGGATTCTCATTACATTATCGCCACCTCATCCAACGGCTACAGGGAATACAAAGCATGAAAGCAGGCTGAAGGGGAGACGGAGGAGGTGGATCACAGGTCAGGTGACCTCTGACCTCAGTGTGATCACAGTAAACAACACGGTTGTATCCCTCCGCCACTCAGACTAGATGTCAGATGAAATATGAACTTCATTTGTGTGAATTTTATTGTAATTGCTGTGTGAAGTCCTGAGTTGTAAGAAGAAGAAGAGGCGTTCATGTTGTAGCGTACACCACCATCAAACTGTCAAATTGATAGCTTTCAGCATGTCGGAGGGATACACAAGGAGACCAAAGGTCAAAGGGTCGGCGCCAGAGGATCAACCAATGGACAACCAGGCAACTGGAGAACATACGCCAAATCTGCAATTTGTAACAGTAAGACTCTGTGTAATGATGTTTGATTGTTTCTTATAGAGGACAAGTAATACCATGCACACACACACACCTACCTTCCTTCCTCCCTTCCTCCCTCTCTCTCTCTGTCCCTCTTTAGATAACAGTCATAAACTACAACCCACATTCCAGTCCTGGGCAGCGACCTGCAGAACTCTCTCCACAGACACAGATCTGAGGAATAATATACAATTAAATATCTGACTGTTCTGTAACTCATGAGACGTTTTTCTAACCCAAACTTCTGTCCTGTACAACGTTTGAAATGTAACGTGCAGACTTTTAAGACAGTGACCTGGGCGTCGTGTGGTGTAGTGGTCTAAGCAGGCGCTCCATGTGTAGAGGCTACCGTCCTCGCTGCAGCTGGCCCCGGTTCGAGTCCCGCATCGGACGGCCTTTACTGCATGTCATTCCCCCTCTCTGCCTCCCCATTTCCTGTCTCTCTACTCTACTGTCCTGTCCAATAAAGGCATAAAAAGCCCAAAAAAATATTTAAAAAAAATAAATAAAAAAAAAAAAAAAAAAAAAAAAAGACAGTGACCTCCACGTGATTGTGCTGTTACCGCGGCAACCACATCCACTTGGCTTCCGGCCAAGGCTTCTCCAGCTGCAGCACGACTCCCAGCGGGCCGGTCTTAACCTTCTGCTCATGACTGGGTTGATGTCCAAATATTACAATATTTAATCATCAAGATTAAAGAGAGATCCATTTGAATCGAGAAGTCCCGGCTCCTGATATGAGATCGATAAAGTTTATCAAAGAAGTAAATCATTGTTGTCCTCCTTGAGTTTGGCGTTAACGCTGCGGTGTGGACAGAGTTATTGCGTAAAGACGCAGTTTTAAGCTTTTCTCTATAAAATCCTAAATTCATGACGTCGACGCAGGTTTCAATAAATATATATTTTTTAATACAATTCATTTCGTCTCAAAAAGTGCATCAAACATTTTGTCTATGATTATTATAAAGTACAAATAAACAAAAAAGACAGCAGATAAAATCACGTCCATTCTCTCCAGTGTATAAACAGAATTTGTGCTTACATTTTATTATTGAATCGTTAGTGTTTCACATTCATTACTTACTATCATTAATTTAGTGCAATAAATCATATTAAGCTGCTCTGTTAAAGCTTTGTTTTGCTGATGTGCCTTCAGGACTCACTGGAATCACATCAGGACGTCGTCACAGCTGCTGTTGAAGCTTTTATCCAGAAGAGGTCAGTGTCACTTTGTGTGATGTAGTAGTAGTTGTCAAAAGTCTTGTTTTCTTATAGTGCAAATAAGCAGGATCAAAAATTAATGCTTCATAATCAAATGACAGTAGTAGATCTGTATACAATTAAATAAAAACACCTCAGTAAAACGTAAATCCATGAGACACTCCAGATGACTCTACTGACATTTGATAATATTTGACACAAACGTTTCGGTTTCCTTCACGCTGAGAGAGATATGTGCAGACACCGAGACTAACACAAGGTCAGACTCTAATCAGTGTGAAGTCACGTGTGAAGAAACACCAGCTTAGACACCAACACGCCGACGGGACTAACAGTGAAGTACTGTTGATTTTCTTTCCCTCAGATTTAAAGTTTTCTTAAAAAATGATCTTTGTAGTATACACTATAATCATTCAGGTTTCAGTAGCTGCAGCAGAATATTACAACATAATTTACTCCTTCTTTCCCATTTTATCCAAGTGTGTATCAGCAGGACGTGAGGTAGAGGAGGAACAGTGTTAATAATTCAGTAACTCCCAATAAACCAATCACACTGCCATCTCCCATTGCCTTTAAAAAGCTGTACATTAGTGGATTGATATTATAACGACGCAGTGTTTCACACAGAGCCCTGACCAGTCAGCCCAGTAGTCCAGACCAGTGAGCCCAGTCCTGTACGTCGGCACATATGACTTTTGACAATGTGTCCTTAAGATAACAACAGCGCCACTGAATTCAGACCAGGTTCTTTTCCGGTCCATCACTGTCTCAAGATAGCAGAGCGCCAACAAAGCTCCTGACTAGTTTTAGTTTATTTGCTATTTAAACAACATTGACAAGACAGGAAACGACGACGGTGTCAGCTTGAAACTCGCTTCATGTTTCCGGTTTCTAAACTTTGGGAAATTTTTTTAAAGAAAACGACTGAAAAGTTGGCAAAAGAAAATAAAATGAGAATTAGTGTTTAGCAGCTTGTCAACTCTGCCACTTTAGCCACGCTTCAGTTTCAGCTTCAGATTCAAATTCAGCTTCAGATTCAGCTTCAGCTTCAGATTCAGCTTCAGATTCAGCTTCAGATTCAGCTTCAAATTCAGCTTCAGCTTCAGCTTTTTTGAATTTCTTGTGTTTCAGTTTGTCTGACTTCTGCTTGTTACAGATGACGTCAGCTGCCTCTGCTCCACTCTCTGAGTGGAGCAGCAGAGCATCAGGTAGAACAAGAAAAACATGTTGTACTTCATCAGCTGGAGTCAGTGACTGTGAGTTTCCTTCATTAACCGCTCTGAGAAGGACGTGAACTTAAGGTGACAGACGAACTTAATACTCGATCATTTTGGGTTTTGTTATTTTTCTTCCGAACTTTTTCAAGTTCCTCTGAAGACAAATCCACAAAGGAAAGGTGCATTTACTCCACAACAGACCAGTGCATGCGTCTTTTAATCCTTCAGTGTCCAGTGGAGACGTTTGTTCGTCTTGAACTCTCTTTCAAGTTCTTGTCCAAGTCACATGACTATGTCCGCAGTCATTTCACACATCGCACGTTAGTGTCCTTTATCTTCATCTTGTAAGAGACGGACAAGTGTGTGCTTTTCACCATTTTGATGAGACACTTTTCGATCTATATTTTCAAGTTCTCTTTCTCTGCAAACAAAATGAAATAAAATTCAGCATCAGAAACATATAAAGATAAAATCAAAACAATCTCTTATTTATTCTTCTTTAGTATAAAGAACAACTTCTACAGAGTAAAATAAACGATCATGATTCCTTTATTTGATTTGATTAGATTTGATATTTTATTCTCATTTCATTAAAGGAGCTATTTGTAAAATTTGCTACCGCTACATAGCTAGAGTTAGCATTAACAGCTATTTATTTACCAGTCTTGATGAGAGCTTCAGCCATTATTGTGTTTACAAGAAGTTATAATACGTCTTCTGAGCAGCGCTTCTTCTTCAGGGCAGACTGGAAGCTACAGTGACTCGGTATCGGAAAGTGACTGGGCCGGGGCTAGCTGGTTAGCATGCTAACATCAGTTGAAGAAGTGATCGAAATATAGCAATATAAGCAAAACTAAGGGTTGCTTTCCAGCTCTTGACGAGTAAAGGAATGAAGTTTGATGCTGAACTTACGACGTTGCGTTTTGACTGGTAAGTAAAACAGCTGTTAATGCTAATGTTAGCTATGTAGCGATAGCAAAACTTACAAATAACTCCTTTTAAGAGAGTTTCATGTTTTCACATCATGCATTTAATTAAACTCTCCAATTAGGAACTAGATTTCAACTGAGGGAAATTTACTTACTTTTGTGTATCACCATTGTTTGACTCTCTTCTATTGCTTCTCTGTTGACAGGAGAGACGTTCTGAAGGCAAAAACAACATCATTAATACAAACGACGAACAAGAAATGAATTAAAAAGTGTGGGAAGAACATAATCTTACCTTTTATCTTTTTTAAGTACAGTACAAGACCAACTGCTAGTGCTATGACAAAAATGCCTCCAACCACTCCACCTATAATAACATTGGTTGAGTCTGAAATAGAAAGAGTCAGTTACTTGAACTTTCCCATGATGCATCATGATGGTGTTCTCTGATGTTTAGATTGTTGCAGGTCACACAGATAATAACACTTCATGCTGCCTCACCTGGACTCTCTATCCTCAGAAAGGTGTTGGTCGTCAGTGTCTCCTCAGCATCACTCAGTTCACAGGTGTATATTCCCCCATGATGTGGAGATAAGTCCTGCAGCATGAGGCTGCCTGACTCTGACACACCCTTCACCTGCTGGCTCCACCCCTCTGAGACTGAGGAGGGGACGTCAGTTCTGGTCTGAGTCAGGATGATCTGACTGTGGTTGTATTTCCAGGTGAGACTGAAGCCTATTAGAGGTTTGGTGTGTGAGGCCTTGCAGGACAGTGTTGCTTCAGTGTGTGAAATATTGACGGAAGCTGAAATAAATGAATAAAAAGGGATAACATAGTATTTCGCTGCAGCTCTGGCTCCAGATTCAAATAAGAAATTCTGAACATTCTCTATTATCAGAATAACTGATCTTTCTAGAGGACGGTGCATCCTTGTCATGATGAATAAAGTCCCAGAGTGAGTTCTTACTTGTTTTAAACAAAGTGGCTCTCCTCCTGTTTCTGCGAGTGCTGATGCTGCAGCTGTAGCTCAGATCAGAGTCGCTGTCTGAAACTGTCAGAGAACTTCTGATGTTGTAGAGCAGCTGCTCAGTCTCCTGGACTTCAGGTAGGTTCTTGAAGGTCACAGTGGATGGAGGGCTGGTGGACCAGGTGAGCTCAGGTTGAGGGTAGATCCCCTCTGAGCTGCAGTTGATCCTGTTTCCCACCTGCTGGAGGTCGACTTTACCAACTGGAGCTGCAAAGAAAAGATGATTCACTTTAGGAAAAATGTTTTTAAAGTCGTTATTGATGGTGCTGTCTTTGATGATCAGTCCTGACGATCAAACAGTAATGAGGCATCTTTCCATGAACTTTCTGTTTCCTTTTTTGAGAATGGAGAATAATAAAGTTACGCTTCCTCTAAAACCCTCAGGTGCTCCGGGTCTTTAATACTCAGTTTTTATGATCGATTGACATTTGCACCATCAAAGCCTTTAGATAAAAATAATCTATCACTCCTTCAAATATGTTAATTAGTAAACTGAGGGAATTAAGTAGTTGCATTAAGCCCATAAATCAGTAGGAAAATTGCACTTGAACTTCAGCCTTTCGACACACCTGTATCTTAGTTTACAAGTTTACAAGCTAAATCGAAAGAGGTTAAAACATTCCTGTTGCTCTGGCGTCACATTATGTTGGTGGAGCTTTCTGTCTGTTCAGTAATGGAGGCTGTTTCTGTGCATTTCATATATGTTATAAACTTATATCGTCATATATCTAGAGGATGTATATATGTGATAATAATAACCTCTTATAGGAGACATATATGTCATATATCACATTTCTGTTTGCAGTTTTAGCAACAGTGAAACAAGGGAACCAATATCGTGCTTTTTTTCCACACAGTAAATTTGAAAGTGTGAAAGTTGGTTTGTTGTGCACGTGTTCTTATCTTCACTGGGTGACCTTGCAGGACTATGAGGCCTTTCTCCTCGGGAGTGAAACGTTATCAGCCAGGTGTCTGTTTGCTGTGTCTGAGGCAGCTCAACACACTTTCTGCATTTTCTACCACTTTAACAAAACGTCACCGTAAAACTATCAAAGAAAAGTGTACGTTTTACTTTACATGTGTTTCCTGCTCTGTAGTTTTTATGAAAGTCAAATTCACTGACCTGAAAGGGTTTTTGAAGTTTTTAAGGGTTTGTTACAGCACTAACACTTGTCTTAAGACCTGAGACCAAGTCATGTTTTGTACTGATCTGATTGGACCAACACAAGTATCGGGAAGGTTTTAGTGTGTTCAGCTCTCAGAAATGTTGTGGTTTGGATTTTAGTTTTTCTCTCCACAAATTCACTGGTTCACTGCATTGAAGCAAAACACACTCCAATAGAGAGAGTAGTGAGAGTTTGTGTTTTTTCTATCTACTGTTTGTTCCTCGTACCTTCTACTTTCAGGTTGATGAATAACTGTTGGTTGCCAGACAAGGTGCTGGTGTAGCACTTGTATCTCCCCTGGTCCTGAACCTGCAGCCCTGTCAGCTTGAGTGAAGCGTTTCCTCTGGAGATCTGGTCCTTGAACAGCGACGTCCTGCCTCTGTAGCGCTGGTCCTGGTGAGCGAGCTGGTCTGTGTTGTAGTATAAGGAGTGGACAGGACTGTTTCCTACTGTCACCAGAATCCAGTGGACGACCGCGTTGTTGCCAGGCGTGAAGCTGCACGGTAAGATGCAGCTCTCATTGAAACCGCAATACACCTCAGCATCTGCACAACAGGTAAAGACACAAGCACGGAGGTTCAGCTCAGGCCTCTTTAAAATCTTTAAAAGACGAAGGAACGCCACCTTCATCTAAACCTCTCTAACCCTGAATCCTTGTCGATATCAACTTTTAAAATCGCCTCTTCATCCCGTACCCCAACAGAGGTCTAGACCATTCTTCTCTGACCATGTTGCACAGTCTCCATGTTGGCATCACCATCCCTCCGACACCCTCACATGTCTAACACTTCTTTACTCCTTTAACTTTGATCTCCTTACACTGATAGACGTAGCATTTAGCACTTACACCAAGGTTTCCTCCCGCACTGAAGCTTTAGTGACGTCCCTCACTTTGGATAAAAGGCTGCTTTTATTTTCATTTGACCAACTCTTTCAATAAAAATATTCAGTAATGCAGCTTTAAAATGTGGAGGAAACTGACACTGACATTCTTTCTTTTTCTTGTCATTCAATAACAAGGAAATCCTGTTCGTCACAAGGAATTCCAAAGAAAAACGAAAGCATTCATTGTTCTGGAAGGTGAAATGTTCCCCGGCTGGTTCTGTGAGATTCCGACTGAGAGCAAGAGCTTCATGACAGATTCATTCGATTTACTTTTTATATTTTTTATCATCAATGAAAATTTCCTTTGTCCCCTTTTTTTAAAAATAAATAAACAGTCGATCAAGGTTCAATGTGATACAAAAAAAAGTGTTTGGCTTGTTGTACTATGAACTGTTGAAAGTATCTAGGTTAAGTATCACACACACACACACACACACACACACACACACAACTCTATGTCGTTAAAGTAAAACTCCTCAGTTCACGTCTGGAAATCCTACAAATAACAACAAAACTGAAAATAGATTGATCCCATCAAATGTCGTTTTGAAAACGAGCGTGTACAGCGTAATAAGTTTAGACATAATCTGTGATTTATGTGTTGACATGAACAAGATCCGAGGCTTTACTCACCACCTCTGGTTAAAGTCCACAGGAAGTTCAGGACCACCCAGACCAGTGACACCTTGACCACAACCATTGTCTTGTTGTATTTCAAGACAAATCCTGTAAATCCACAAGCGATAACTCATCAAACTGGAGCTCCTTCAACCACATAGAAAGAATGACTGACTGTGCTGCGGGGGTGTGGCTTATTTTAGCTCTGGCAAGTCAGATGATAGAATAAATACTGTTGCACATTAACAAGTTTCAAGGGCAAAGTTTAGTAAGTTTAGCACCGTCCACATATACCTGTTTTCACAAACTGAGACTTAAAAACCAACCAGCCTTCAGGACTTCTCTAATGATGTCAGCTCTGGTATTAATAGATGGAAATGTCTGCTCAGGGTTTATTTAAAGGCGTTAACATTGCTGGGAGTCATATTCAGCAGGTTATTATTACAAGAGACAGCAGGTCAGGAGAAGAGCCGTCTTATTTGTTGCATTTCATTATCATTATTATTATTATTATTATTATATAAGAAATACTTTGACTTAATGACAGTGGCGCAGGACTCTTCAATGAAGAAAACTTATCTTTCTCCACAGGAAACTCAGAGACACATTAACCACCTTTTTTCTTTTTAGTGACATATTTATTTGTAAATCAAAAGCCAGTCTGAACCACTTTGCTTTGTTTGAATCCTAAAAGGAGGAGCTGACCTACACCTCTGACAGCGGAGGTGAAAGATTACATATCAGAAGAGATTTTCCCTCCTTACAAGAGTGTTTAACACCTTAGTTCACCTTTCAGGGCAAAGTTTAGGCGTAGTATCAAGATGCACAGACCATGAAATGCACAAAGCCTGTTTTAACAAACTGAAACTTAAAAACCAGCCGTCAGGACTTCTCTAACTTTGTGACGTCACAAACAGTGCAACAGTATTCATTCTATCATCTGATTCGTCAGGATTCGTCAAATCTGTTAAAAAATACGTAATAGTTTGTGAAACAGTCGTCAAATGTTGTTTATTGATCCATGCAGCCTCAGAGGCCACTGGGCAAAACAGACAAATGTTAAATCTCCCATAAAGGCGTCACAGTGCTCTGGCCCAAACCCGCCAGAGTGAAGTCCTGCATGAAAAATCCTACTGAAGTAAAAGTACATAAAGTACAAGCAGCTAAATGTAGTGAAAGTATTAAAGTAAGTAAGTATCCGACTGATATATTTAAAATAATAATTATAATAATGAAATTACATTATACATTACATACACTGTGTATTGTGAAAGGGATTGTTCTACATAAGTTCTTGGAGGTGAGCAGCATTAAGGTGGACTGACGGTTAAGGTGGACCAGCTTTACCCTACCACATAAAGTTTTGATCTCTCAGAGATGATGAGACTCATCAAATCTACGTTTTATTTACTAGAGAAAAGGATCATTGTCCCAGTTTGAGATTTAAATCATGTCTTCATTAGAGGACTGACAGAGAGTCTAATTAGTATGTAGATGATGGAAAACTAATTTCCCTCTCTGAATCATTGAGCTATCAGAAATCTGAAGACACTTTTTTCATTATTTGTTTATTTCAGTTGGAGCCTTGAGAATACCAAACTTTATTTACATGAACAATGTGTATATTTACATATATATATATATATATATATATATACATATATATGTACAGTGTATTTCAAATATCTTGAGCTTGAAGTGTGAAAACATCAACATCTGTGTCGACTAAGACGCAGGTTAGAGACAGTGGAGGAAACAGTCAGTCCAGTGTTTACTGGCTGATGAGGTGACAGCGCCCTCTGCTGGAGGTGATGACAGCTCCGTCCTCACAGTGACAGCACAGAGACACAGAGACCAGTGGTCACTCTGGCTGAGCTCCAGAGATCCTGTGTGGAGATGGAGAAAACTTCCAGAAGGACGACCATCACTGCAGCTCTCACTGATCTGGGCTTTAGTGCAGAGAGTCCAGACGAAGCTTCTCCTCAGTGACGGTTTGCAGCAACAAAAAACAGCAGCTAAAAGACTTTGAGGCTGAGAGAAGCAAGATTCTCTCGTTAGTTCATATTTTAAATGGACGACCAAAGTCATCACTTGACTGAGACGGAGGTTTGTGGGTCAGGAATTCACCTCTGAGGAAACATTGACTCACTGGTCTGTTTGAGATTTGTTTCCCTGGAGACAAAATGAAACAAGATTCAGCATCAGAAATATAAAAAAGATAGAAATCAAAACACTCCCTGGTTTCTTCCTCAGTTTAAAGAACAACTTCTGCAGAGAAAAACAAACCATCACATCATCCTGATTCCTTCATTTGATTTTATATTTTCTCATTTCATTCAGTGAGTTTCATGTTTTCATGTCGTGTATTTAGTTAATTTCTGCTTCCAGTCGTCTGACCCTCTCACTCTGATTGAGATCATCTTTTTAGCCGAGACAGGCGTTAATTTCAAACTAGATCTCAACTGATGGAAAAAGATTTCATTGGTTTATTAACTGAATTACACTATACCATGATCTAGAAAGTGACTGGAGGAAATATAAATGAGACGAGACGTTAGAAAACTGGTTCTAACTAGTTCATTCAGCAGCAGTGCTTTTCTAATACAGAACATTTACTTACATTGGTGTTTCATCCTTGTTTGACTCTCTCTCTTCCAGTTTCTCTGTTCACCTGAGAGATATTCTGAGTCAAAAAACAACATCATTAATAAAAATAACAAACAAGACATTTATTAAAGTGTAGGAGGAACATTATTTTACCTCGTTTCTTTTTACAGTACCAGACAAGAACAACTGCTACTGCTGCTGAGACCAAAACAGCTGCAACCACCAAACCTATAATGACTCCATTAATGATTGAATCCTCATCTGCAGAAGAAATACAGATATTACAGTTAATAACAGTTCTCACTCATATAGACTAACAGTTCCTCCCTTCATGCTGCCTCACCTGGACTCTGTATCCTCAGAAAGGTGTTGGTTATCAGTGTCTCCTCAGCATCACTCAGTTCACAGGTGTATATTCCCTCATGATGTGGAGATAAGTTCTGCAGCATGAGGCTGCCTGACTCTGACACACCCTTCACCTGCTGGCTCCACCCCTCTGAGACTGAGGAGGGGACGTCAGCTCTGGTCTGGGTCAGGACGATCTGACTGTGGTTGAATCTCCAGATCAGACTCTTGAAGGAGGAGTTTGAGGCAGCGCAGGGGATCGTTGTTCCAGTGTTTGAAACACTGAGAAAAGCTGAAATGAAAAAAGGGATAAAATTCAATGCAATTCTGAATATTTTGCATTAGAGCATCGTGCAGCCTTGTCATGATGAAAGTTTCAGCTGTTTGAGGAAGTCTGATCCACCACATGGATTTAATCAAGTTCCAGACTCTTTAAAATCACTGACTTGTTTTAAACAAAGTGGCTCTCCTCTTGTTTCTGCGAGTGCTGATGCTGCAGCTGTAGCTCAGATCAGAGTCGCTGTCTGAAACTGTCAGAGAACTTCTGATGTTGTAGAGCAGCTGCTCAGTCTCCTGGACTTCAGCTTGGTTCTTGAAGGTCACAGTGGATGGAGGGCTGGTGGACCAGGTGAGCTCAGGTTGAGGGTAGATCCCCTCTGAGCTGCAGTTGATCCTGTTTCCCACCTGCTGGAGGTCGACTTTACCAACTGGAGCTGCAAAGAAAAGATGATTCACTTTAGGAAAAATGTTTTTAAAGTCGTCATTGACGGTGCTGTCTTTGATGATCAGTCCTGACGATCAAACAGTAATGAGGCATCTTTCCATGAACTTTCTGTTTCCTTTTTTGAGAATGGAGAATATTAAAGTTACGCCTCCTCTAAAACCCTCAGGTGCTCCGGGTCTTTAATACTCGGTTTTTATGATCGACTGACATTTGCACCATCAAAGCCTTTAGATAGAAATAATCTATCACTCCTTCAAATATGTTAATTAGTAAACTGAGGGAATTAAGTAGTTGCATTAAGCCCATAAACCAGTAGGAAAATTGCACTTGAACTTCGGCCTTTCGACACACCTGTATCTTAGTTTACAAGTTTACAAGCTAAATGGAAAGAAGTGAAAACATTCCTGTTGTTCTGGCGTCACATTATGTTGGTGGAGCTTTCTGTCTTTTAGTGTGTTCAGCTCTCAGAAATGTTGTGGTTTGGATTTTAGTTTTTCTCTCCACAAATTCACTGGTTCACTGCATTGAAGCAAAACACACTCCAATAGAGAGAGTAGTGAGAGTTTGTGTTTTTTCTATCTACTGTTTGTTTCTCGTACCTTCTACTTTCAGGTTAATGAATAACTCCTGGTTGCCAGACAAGGTGCTGGTGTAGCACTTGTATCTCCCCTGGTCCTGAAGCTTCGCCCCTGTCAGCTGGAGGGAGGCGTTTCCTCTGGAGATCTGGTCCTTGAACAGCGACGTCCTGCCTCTGTAGCGCTGGTCCTGGTGAGCGAGCTGGTCTGTGTTGTAGTATAAGGAGTGGACAGGACTGTTTCCTACTGTCACCAGAATCCAGTGGATGACCGCGTTGTTGCCAGGCGTGAAGCTGCACGGTAAGATGCAGCTCTCATTGAAACCGCAATACACATCAGGATCTGCACAACAGGTAAAGACACAAGCACGGAGGTTCAGCTCAGGCCTCTTTAAAAGCTTTAAAAGACGAAGGAACGCCACCTTCAGCTAAACCTCTCTAACCCTGAATCCTTGTCCATATCAACTTTTAAAATCGCCTCTTCATCCCGTACCCCAACAGAGGTCTAGACCATTCTTCTCTGACCATGTTGCATCCGTCTCCATGTTGGCATCACCATCCCTCCAACACCCTCACATGTCTAACACTTCTTTACTCCTTTAACTTTGATCTCCTTGCACTGATAGACGTAGCATTTAGCACTTACACCAAGGTTTCCTCCCGCACTGAAGCTTTAGTGACGTCCCTCACTTTGGATAAAAGGCTGCTTTTATTTTCATTTGACCAACTCTTTCAATAAAAATATTCAGTAATGCAGCTTTAAAATGTGGAGGAAACTGACACTGACATTCTTTCTTTTTCTTGTCATTCAATAACAAGGAAATCCTGTTCGTCACAAGGAATTCAAAAGAAAAACGAAAGCATTCGTTGTTCTGGAAGGTGAAATGTTCCCCGGCTGGTTCTGTGAGATTCCGACTGAGAGCAAGAGCTTCATGACAGATTCATTCGATTTACTTTTTATATTTTTTATCATCAATGAAAATTTCCTTTGTCCCCTTTTTTTAAAAATAAATAAACAGTCGATCAAGGTTCAATGTGATACAAAAAAAAGTGTTTGGCTTGTTGTACTATGAACTGTTGAAAGTATCTAGGTTAAGTATCACACACACACACACACACACACACACACACACACACACAACTCTATGTCGTTAAAGTAAAACTCCTCAGTTCACGTCTGGAAATCCTACAAATAACAACAAAACTGAAAATAGATTGATCCCATCAAATGTCGTTTTGAAAACGAGCGTGTACAGCGTAATAAGTTTAGACATAATCTGTGATTTATGTGTTGACATGAACAAGATCCGAGGCTTTACTCACCACCTCTGGTTAAAGTCCACAGGAAGTTCAGGACCACCCAGACCAGTGACACCTTGACCACAACCATTGTCTTGTTGTATTTCAAGACAAATCCTGTAAATCCACAAGCGATAACTCATCAAACTGGAGCACCTTCAACCACATAGAAAGAATGACTGACTGTGCTGCGGGGGTGTGGCTGATTTTAGCTCTGGCAAGTCAGATGATAGAATAAATACTGTTGCACATTAACAAGTTTCAAGGGCAAAGTTTAGTATCAAGGTGCACCGTCCACATATACCTGTTTTCACAAACTGAGACTTAAAAACCAACCAGCCTTCAGGAATTCTCTAATGATGTCAGCTCTGGTATTAATAGATGGAAATGTCTGCTCAGGGTTTATTTAAAGGCGTTAACATTGCTGGGAGTCATATTCAGCAGGTTATTATTACAAGAGACAGCAGGTCAGGAGAAGAGCCGTCTTATTTGTTGCATTTCATTATCATTATTATTATTATTATTATTATTATTATTATATAAGAAATACTTTGACTTAATGACAGTGGCGCAGGACTCTTCAATGAAGAAAACTTATCTTTCTCCACAGGAAACTCAGAGACACATTAACCACCTTTTTTCTTTTTAGTGACATATTTATTTGTAAATCAAAAGCCAGTCTGAACCACTTTGCTTTGTTTGAATCCTAAAAGGAGGAGCTGACCTACACCTCTGTAGACAGCGGAGGTGAAAGATTACATATCAGAAGAGATTTTCCCTCCTTACAAGAGTGTTTAACACCTTAGTTCACCTTTCAGTTTCTTTTGTTCTGGACTCTACCTTTATTTACTCTGTTACTAACTCTTCAGATATGTATCTTGGTGACTTGTGATTAGTTAGTCACTGTTTAAAGAAGAACAACACCCAAGATCAATGGGCACAAAGAGCAAATTCTAACACAGATTTAAGGACATTTATACACCAGACATCAGAGATAATATCATCCTTGGAAACAATTGTTTGCGCAAAATGGGGAAATCGCGACGAACATGATGAGTGAGAATCTAAAAATATATATACGTTTTGCTGGACATGTGTCTTCCTGCTTCACAAACTCTGACGCTGAAACATTCCACTTTTTCCTTTTTTCCAGATTAAAAGCAAACAGACACACACACACACACACACACACACACACACACACACAGACACACACACACACACAGACAGACACACACACACACACACACACACACACACACAGGCTGAGGAGGTTCAGTGATTAGTCTTTTTAATGGCATTACATTAATTATGACACATTTGTGACAGAGGTTGGGTATATTTCATGAGCGGTGTGGCAGCGATCAAAGATCAACTATTCTGCTGTTGATTATTGATTTCTCATCAATGTTTAACAGCAGGTTAAAGTTTTACTTCCTACAGCAAAATAAAAGTCTGTGGGGGTTTTTTTTCAGTCACTTTTATTCCCAGAGGGAGTTTGACCTGTTTTGCAGTTATTTTAACCTCAGTGACTGAAGGTGGAAATCCAGCAGGGCATTGTGGGTAGCAGACAGTCAGTAGTCAGTCCAACAGCAGAAGCCTGAAACCCAAAGTGTCCCAGGGGTAGACAAGAGAAAAGACTTCACCTTCAAACATCATAAAAATTCATCATAAAGTTCAAAAACTTTGTTTCAGTCGCACAGAACGTTCTTCTAATTTATTCTTCCCTTCATTTTGAAAAATGTTGTTCCAGAAACTAAATCAGGAAACATTAGTCCCTTACAGAACCTGTGATAGATATAGTAAATATCCCCGTGTGACTGAAGTCACACCAGGAACTAAAATGTCACAATAAATTAAATTCATTTCAGTGGAATCCGCTCACTGGGGCTGAGTTGAGTCTAAAAATGGGGGAAGCTGTTCCCCCATTTTTATTTTCTTTTTTCCCCACATCTGTCGGAGTTAATTTTGTGATTTAATTGTTCCCATAGCGACTGACACGATTAGACAGTAGTGAACAAAAAGCCGCCAGGGGAAAGTAGAGAGAACCTCCAGGAGCTATTTTGACCGAACAGCCTCCCAGCTACTGACCCCCCCACCCCCCCCACCCCCCCGCAGCTCAGGAAGTACAGCCCCCGTGAGGCGGGACTTCCTGGGACTTAGACCTTCCTTCCCCTGGTAGAAACGCAGCTGAAGTTCCTCAGGTTCACTGGAAAGTTTAGACTCAGCAGGAAAAGCGCTTCAAGCGTCTCAAAGCGACATTGTCTGGGGTTCACAAACCCTTCATGAAAACATCGAGCGTCCGTTCTACACGTCGGCATGAAAAACAGCAGTTCATCAGGGTTTCCTGTAAGAATCCAAAGAGCCCAAGACGAGTGACACCAAACATGGCGGAGTAGTCATTTGAAAGTCTTTCGTATAATTCAGTAAAAACAAAAAGAAGAAAAGAAACGTTGTGTTCTTAGTTCCTCTTCAGTGTGTAGCTGTGCGTGTGTGTTTGTGTTAGTTTTGTGTTAGTTCAGGTGTGTGGCCCGGCTGTCCTCAGGTCGTCTGAGAGCCGGCGTGGAGGCCGGACTGTCCGTTCGTGCCGCCGACACCCAGAGCGCTGCTCTCGTTCAGGTTTCCGTCTCCCGTCGAGTCTGAGAGGAAGAGAAAGGTGGAGAAATGATAAACGAAGGTCTGATTTTTGTGCCACTCTTTAAGGTGTTAAAATTAAACTATTACTTATGATACATGACATAACAATAATCAACATAATACTAACAAAATACATGTTTTAAAGAAGTCTGTAAAATAAGTTGTTGACAAATGCTGTACATTAATAAATAGTTTAAAAAGTCCTTAAAGCTGCTTACAGCTACATTAAAGTTTGTTGTGTCCATATACTTCTTATAAATGAAGAACAAGAGGATTTAAATTAGAGAAAATTGAAAATATAAGATTAATGTTGAGTTCCTGCATATAAATGTGTGTTGCTTCACCTGACTGAGTGTCGTGGAAACAGGCTGTTATTTTAAAGTGACTCTCTGGCTCCATCTAGTGTTCGATTCATGTCACATTTTATTTCTGATCACAAACCTTTCACCAGGTGCAGCTCCGTCACCTCCTCGGGGTCGTTCCTCGGCTTCCTCCCTATGCTTCCTGCAGCGAGACCACAGAGACGCAAATGTGTGTGAGAGCGAGAAGCAACAAAATCAGAGCTGAATACTGGATTTTGAAATCACCTGCACCTGAACACGACACATAACTGACGTCACAAAAAAAAAAAAAAATCCTAATTATTGCTTTATGGCTTTTCTTGCTGCTTATTCAACCGTGCACGTCTGCTTCTCCCTCTGCCTACATTTCCTATAATGCATCTGAACGTCGGTGGGAAAACCAGGCGTGACCCGGATCTAATTAGTTGTAACTGGAGCGACTGCTGTGGGTGTGTAGAGACAGAGTCTGTGGATAATCTTATTTGCACATTTCTTCCCGCAATTATCATATTAGTAATTAATGAAGGCAAAAGACGGAACTATTTGCAATAACACAATTACACCTATTTATAGATACAGAATTTGGATATTAAGACATAATGAATGGCGTCCAGAGTTTCATCACGTCTTATCACTGATCAGTGTAACACGATGAGACGCAGAGCTTCGGCTTTACCCTCAGCTTTTTAATACTTCATGTTGACACAACTGAAAAGACCCTGGTCCCGTTCAGTGTCGTTCCTGTTGTAATTTCTGTAATAAAGTTTATTCTGCACAAAACACCATAGATTTTATATGATTTATCCTCTAAGCCAGCGGTTCCAGAGGTTGCATCATGTCTTCTACCAAAACCAAAAGTGTTTGAACTATTCTCATGAAGAAAATTTTTCTCGTGTGTCTCGTGCGTGACGTCTTCGGTTCAGTGAAGCTGTCATCCGTCCGTCTTTACCTTTCATCTTCAGGTAGCCCAGCATTCCCGCCAGAGCGAGAACCAGCCCTGCGATCACCAGGCCCACGATCCACCAATGAGACGGCCCCTCTGATGTGATTCGCTCACCTGCACACAGGTAACAAATACACACACTTTTCAAATATGTGCAACAATAAACAATAAACTTTTTTGATTTTATTTGTATCTTTCCATATGCTATCATTTAATTTATATATATATATATATATATCTTTTATTATTATTCTATGTGTTTAGTGCTCCAGCTGTTTTTATACTTCGACCATCAGTTGAAGTTTAAATTCATTTTGCTCTGAGGAGATTCTCTTTAAACAGGGAAACTTCAGCCTTTGCACATTCTCCTGACGAGCGCCCTCTTGTGGTTTGTTTGAATAATGACAGTCGTCTCTGTGTCACTGCTGCAGCCTGTTGAGCCGCTCTGGGTGGATGGTTTCTGGTTTATAAGGTTTCTGGTTTTGACCGCAACAGAAAAACAACAGCATGGGTAATTTATTCAAAAACCTAGCGACACTAAAACCTAAACCCTCACACTAAACCTTCTTTTAGATTCATTTTTAATGATACTTGTAAAATGTTCAGTTTAATTTGATTAATTTTTTGTTTTGTTTTCTTTGTCGTCTTGTCTTAATATCTTGCCTGCAACAATAAAAGTTAAATAAAAAGACATAAAAATCTAAGAAGAGGAAGATGTGGGACATTTCATCATCTGAACCCTGAACTGGCGTTAAGACTGACAGATCACCAAATGTGTATTAATCCTCCGCTGAAAATAGTCCCTAACAGATGCACTGTTTCCTCCTCTTGGAGTAATATTTGTTAAAGAAAAGGAATAATAAAAACATAGAATAACACCCGAGTGTTGATCTTATCTTCTGACTGTGTTTGTGTTTGTGACCTCACCGACAGGGCCGTCGATGGTGAGGTCGGTGCGCTCGGTGTGCGTGTTGTGCGGCATGGAGAAGACGCAGGTGTAGCTGCCCGTGTGCTCCGAGTGCTTGGGGTCCATGAGTCGCAGAGAGCCGTCTCCAAACGGGACCCTGAAGCCGTCCAGCTCCACGTGCTTGTCCCACGGCGCCGAGGAAATGCTGTCCCCCGACTGACTGTTGTAGGTGATGATGTGGGAGGGGTCCTCGCCGTTGGAGAAGCTCCAATCCAGGGAGGGGTTGGTGAGGTAAGAAGGGGAGGAGCAGGGGATGGTCAGATCTATCCCTTGAGTTCCTCTTATTTCTACAAGAGAGGGGGGGGGGGGGTAGAAATGTTTGAATCCACCGAGGACCATCAAGTGTGTCAACACGTAAAAACCACCAGTGTCGTTATTACCTCGTTCCCTGAGCGAGGCGGTCCAGGTCGGGTTGCCGTAGGGGGTTGTCACTCTACAGATGTAGATGAGGTTAGACTGTCCGTTCAGTAACTTGAGGCGGCTGTCGACCGTGTACAGTCCGTGTTTGTCGGCCAGCATGCGCGTGACCGGTCGCAGGTCCTCGAAGGTGGCCGGCTCGGTCGTCCAGGTGACGCGAGGAGCTGGGAAGACGTTACGGACGGTACACTTCATCTCCTCGTAGCCGCTCAGCCTCGACAGCTCCAGAGACAAGCCTCTAATGGGTGCTGAAAAACACACACACACACACACACACACACACACACACACACACATATAAACACTCACAGCAAATGCTCAAATGTTTCCCAGCAGCCCTTGATGATAGACTCCAAATGCCAGCGCCCAATTTAGCCTGGTAGTGATATCATTCTTATGCAGATAACATTAGATCCCTGTTCACACAATATGGCACCAGCACACACAGTTCTTACAGAAAACACCGTCCCCTTCCTCTTTAAAAAGCAAACTCACAAACTGAGAGGTTTAATCAGTGAGTTCCTTCATGTCACGTTCACTATAACACAACTGCAAAGTAACTGCACCTGTCGGATAAATGTGGTGTAACAGGCCACACTCGCAAATATTTCTTTATCCCGCTATCTCAAGATAACAAATATCGTCATCCCGAGATATTATCTGGAGAAAGCGATTTTTTTTGTTACCTCTGATAATATCTCGTTATCTCGAGATAACGAAAAGTAATTTACTCCAGGTAATATCTCGTTTCCAGTTTGTTATCTTGAGGTAATGGGATATGGGAATGCAATAACTATATGAATTATAAAGACTCTTGTGCAGCCACTAAAAATTAAGTAATTAACTGAATATAAATTTTATTCTTTAAAGGAAAATTCTCCTATTTATCAGTTTGCTTCTGAACTCACCTTCCACCTTCAAGATCACTTTTGCGTTGTGTTCTCCGTTAGACGTGCGGACGTGACACCTGTACGTGCCTCTGTCCCTGAGGCCACTCCCCCTGAGGATCAGCGTGGCGTTGCCACGGGATACCAGGTGCGGGAAGACGGATGCGCGCCCACCGAGCTGCTTCGGGTCAGAGTGCTCCTCGCTGCTGCTACTGTCGCCGTCGCCTTCGCCGTCGTCGTCTTCGTCGTCATCCCGCTCGAACTTGTAGACGACCACGTCCTGTCTGAACCACTCGATGGTCTCCTCGCTGCCGGGCTGGAAGCTGCAGGGGAGCACGCACTCCTCCGAGACGAAGCACGTCACGGTGACGTCTGAAAACATGACACAAGGCGAGATCACACTGAGGACGATGATGGTTTTCTCTGGCGTTAAGTCAGACTATGAACCATTATACTGGGCAGTGCCTGTTAAATAACTGACAAATAGATAGACAATTGGACTTCACAACTGCTTCAAAGGTAGGGAGCTGTCCCAATAAATAAAGCTAAATGTAAAGCTTTCTCATCTTTCTTCTCTGTGTCTGATAACTTCTTCGTCTTTGTCCATTCGCGGCTAATTGTGGGAGTGGAAATGAGGCTTGTTCACATTTTCCCCAGATTTGTAAATTGGAACCATGCGTACATAGTTTTACAGACTTTTACGCATCTGGCCCCCAGATTTGCAAACAACCAATTGACCGAAATCCCTTTCATACAGCGGTGCACGCTCTGCAAGGAAGTTGTTGAGAGTGGGCATCAAACTCGCAGTTTTCCGAGCCTGAGAAAGCTGCTGATCAGACATCAACACCACACTGCTGATACCTAATAACCCTTGTGTTGTGGAGTTGTTTCCCTCAGTTAGTTCAGATTACTTTCGAACAAACAACTCTGCAGTTTTCTCAGAAGAAACCTGTTATTCTGTTTCCGCGACATTGTTCTCACCTGGTCAAACAAGCCCCAGGTAAAGGAAGAAGAGCGAGTCATTGTGGGACGAACAACGTGCCAGAGGCCTTTTGAATTATCAGCACAATAAAAAGCAGTGGACTGTAAATATTTGACAAAGAGATTGTTCAGAAAAATCCTAAACAAATCCTCCTACTGCGATTCGTCAAGTTTTAGAAAGTGCAGCTCGCCTGTAAGACATGCTTTAGACATGTTTTACCCATAAATGTGAGATCACTCTCACTGTGCATCTCATTATTACTCTCTAATCTGAAACAGGGGTCTGGCACAATGAACTCGTGTGATGTCGCTGCAGGGGAAGAATTTCTGCATATTCACCCTCAAGTTCCCTTTATTGCTCCACATCCAGGGTGGAGGTGGGTTGTTCATCAGGGCAGTAATGTTGACACCGCATGAAAAAACACAAGTGAGGAAATCAAACCTTATTGTTGGGAAACACGAACAGCTCCATGGCTTTACGATTCGACCAGTGTGGATGACAGTTTGATTCTTGTGTCATGGTGGGAATGATGCCAAAACTAAACCCCCCACCGCCCCACCCCCCCTTCGGCTGCTGCCGACTTGTCTGAGCTTGTGTGTAACGTGCCGAACCACAGGTGTGTTCATTTACGCTGCAGGTTGGAGTGTAGAAACATATATAAATAGGCAACAGGAAATTAACTTTTTATGCCCCGACAGCCAGAGGCGGCCATATTGTTTTAGGGTCGTCTGTCCATTGATACGTAATGTACGTCCCACACTCATGAACAGGATATCTCAGTAACACCTCGACAGAACTTCTTCAGATTTGTCAGAGACATTCACTTGGACTCTAGGAAGAAGTGATTAGAGTTTGGTGGTCAAAGGTCGAGGGTCAAGGTCGCTGTGACCTCACAAAACACGTTTTTGGCTCTAACTCACAAATTAATATGCTAATTATGACACAATTTAACCATATTTAATCAATAAGGACAACACAAAGTGATGCCATTCTATAACCACAGGGTCAAAGGTCAACTTCACTGTGACATTATTCAGTGCTGTCACTTAGGAAGGAGAGATCGCGACCATATTTCCTCTAACAGCTTATTTAGGATGATTTTCAGCAGTGAATGAATCCATATTCAGTGCTGCAGTGATTATTTTGTTGGGAGCAGGATGGTGTGTGTGGGACTGAGTCAAAATAAACCACAGTGTGTGTGTTCATGGCGATGAAGGAACATGTCATCCAGTGCCAGTGTGACTCAGCCATGTTTTTTTAATAGTTTCTGTAAACAGTGGAGCGCTGCAGTTCAGAGGAATCAGATGTATCAGGCTTTAAATGTTAGAAGGAGACATTCATTGTTGCTTTGGGATTTTTTAAGACAATAAAAAAAAAGAATAGAATAAAGTCAGAACTATTATTTATGTTAAAATCTTCTAGTTTGGTTTTTCTAGTTTCAAGATTTCCTACCTGCAACCTCTGACCTTTGACTCATGACAACAAGTTTTTAGCACCTGTGGAAAAGGCAGAACACCTGCTCTGACATCACTAACCGGGGCGTGGAGCGGGTGCAACATGCCTCTTATAATCCCACAGATCGCTGTGTTTGAACGAACCCAACCACCGAGATCATTCCTGCCTCCGCACAAACTCGGAGCCCCAGAAATGTTTGTAAAGCTCGGCTCTGAATTCCTCACACCGCCTCGGAAAACCACTTCATAACCCCGCTCGGTTCATCCACCCACCACCACCTCCACCACCTCCACCCATCCTCCTGTTCCTCCGACAGGTTCAGTCAGGGAAGACGTTGGGTTCATCCCTCAAAGTGTCAAGATTGTGATTCCTTTTGTCTTAGTGTGTGCTGCACATGCACACCTACGTGTTCGTGAGTGCGTGACAGCTGCGGCTTGTCAACTGACGTCTGACTGGAGGGATTAATAGTTGCTGTATCACCTTCCCCTCCTCTCTTCTTGTAGAAAATCAGACGGCTCCCGTCTCGCAGCGCTGTGACATTTGGTGCCCTTGTGTAAAGTGTTGTGGTTTACTGAGCAAACACATTCTCTTGAAGGTGGCCCCGCCAACGTGCGACGCATTAACATCAACATGCCTTGATTGAATAAGATAAACACTCAAGTCCTTTAACTGATACCTGAGCAGATGAATACTTTGAAATGAGATTACATGTCTGTGATCTCTCTTTTGTATTTCCCACTGAGGAAGTGTTTTCGTGTTTGTCAAGCGTTTCGTTTTGAAGCCGCGTGTCGGTACACGTCAGTAGTTTTCATATTGTGTTTGTCGTGTCCGTTCATGAGCGTTTTCTGGAGCTTTCAACCACACAGCACAGTCTTTCATTAGATGGACTTCGGTTAATTGTCATGATGAGCAACGTTAGTTTCAGAAACAGCTGGTAAGTGCACCTTTATTTATTCTAATATATTTTTGGGGGTTGTTTTGTTTTGGTTTTCTTGTGTGCACATTCAGTTGCTTCTGTTTTAAATATTTAAACTCAGGTTAATTACTTTTGGAGTCTCATGATCTTAATGAACTTCTAATATTTGCATAATGACAGTGAATGCAAATGCACATTAATTTGAATTTGCTTGTAGTTAAAATGTTGGATGAAACGTATCTCTAGTGTTGTGTAATCGGCCTTTAAGAGAAATTTAGTTTCTTTAGAACTTAATTTTTCATCATTTCTGTTTTTTTGTGGTGATATTTTTCTCACCATCTTTCTTGCTGAGATCTCGAAACGACACCGTTGGGTAACAGTGATGAAACACACTCTCAGTGTTACCATGGAGACTGGGACAAGATAACGAGGGTGAAGATGTCAATTAGAGTTTTCACCATCAGTTTCCTCAGCTGGAGCCTTCTGTATCTGCAGGTGAACAAAGCTGCTTCTGGATGGATGTTCGGTTTAACATTAAAATATCTGCTACAGTTCAATCACAACCTGGGAAAATACCAATCCACTTACTAGCTTTTTCCCCCCAAGGCTTTTAACCATATCTCATGGTCTTCAGTGGTTATAATGTGATTAAAGCTGTCTGTTTTTACACCACAATTAGTGGGTATGAGCAGGTTTTTGACCAGTGGAAAACAGGCGTAGGTCACATGATGCAGGAAGTGGAAAGTACATCTAATGAAATACTCTACTGAAGCGCGACTTTGAAGTACTTGTACTTTTCTTTCAGTATTTTTTTTTTATTTTTTTAATGTTTACCTGACTAGAGTTACCATGGTTACTTTACAGATGAAACCCGTCATTATTTTTGTCTTGTTTGATGTATTGTTGTAAATGAAAATGCACATAAAGTCGTTAAAAGTTGCTCCATCAATAATAATAAATCAACATGAAATATCAAATATCTAATGATATGAATCCATAACTGTGACTATTTTTATCTTCAGCTTTTACCTGTAATGGGAGTGTTTTTAAATTATGGTATTGATAACTATAATCAAACTCCCTCATAAAGGCTGTGCAATGCAGTTGAAAGCTCTGGAAAAAGCCCTTGAGGCGACCATGAGTTCATCTCTTCTGTTTGTGTTTTGACTCATTAAGTCTGTTTTAAATGTGCGTCCTGACAGGAAGTTACAGAGAATCGGTGATTCAGCTTTTTCAGACGTGCAGGGCTGCACGGCACATTTCAGTTCCTGCGTTAACACCCCTCCCTGCACGGACCCATGTGTCTTAACTAAACTATGAATCCGGCCTCATGGTTTTTTTTGTAATTTCTAAATGAATTCGCTCGGATTGGAGCGTCTCCGTCCACATGTGTTATTGATAAAGCTGCTGAGTCAAATATTATCTCAGATGTGAGGAATGAGGATCGGAGCTGTGAAAACTGAGACCAGACCAGGTTTTCCCTCCACTCCTGCTGCTCTGTCACTTGCTGTGGTCGCAGGATTTTTTCCACCCTGACGTCAGAATTTAATTCGGGGGGGGGGTTTCTGTGCCAATCTGACTAATTCTGGAAACTTCTCTATTGCAAAAAGAAAAAGAAAAAAACCTTGCAATGTTACAACTATGAGATTAACTTTTTTTCTTTTGTATTTTCTTCCCGGACAGATTCTGTGTATCAGGTTCTGCAGAGAAACCTTCGGTCTGTTCGTCGCTGTGAGCGTTTCCCTGCCGACGGATCAGGGACAAAGAGGCGTTTGTGTCCTACCTGGCGTTTTGTCCGGTTTTGCAAAGCTGATCCAGAGGAGGAAACAGGCCCAGGTGTGTATCGCTGACATGATTTCCTTTCAGCTAGACGCATCTAAAACACACACACACACACACACACATACACACACACACATGCACACACACTTGGATGATGCAGCCAGGCCTTCAGTCCATGCTTCTTCCACCGTGGCGATTTCAAACGAGACTTTCCAGCCTTTTTCTTTTTTTTTTTGCTGTGGCAGGTTTTTTCCTTGGATCTCTCTGGGTGGTTTGGCATCACACACAAACACACACACACACACACACACACACACACACACACAGACAGATACAGGGAAAAAAGAGAGAGAAAAAGCATGATTAGAGACACATTCCTGATGATATGGACACAGGAAGGTAAAAGAGTGTGAAACGTGACGGAACATGTGCAGCTTTCTCAGGAAAATTCAGGTTTGATCCTTTGATGAGCGCGGAGGATTTGGCTGCCTTCACCCTCAAACCGTCCTTTTCATCGTCATTTCAAAATAAAAGCGAGATTTGCAGCTGGAGCTCTGCAAGGCCTTTCATTCCCGCACAACTTCTGTTTCTCTTTTCCTCTCCGTCATTTCTTCTCCTTCTCCACATTGAGCCCTTTTTTCCTTTTATCTCTGGAGTGGACTCTCGAGCGAAAAGGGAAGAGGATGCATCTGCCCGTTACGCACAATAAAACCCTCAAACGTTATCTTGACACTATCTTCACGCTCTGAAACAAACACAGGTGAAGTCGGTGCTTCACATCAAAGAGGGGTGAGGAAACGTGAGGGTTCCTGCCGCTGATAAAGCGCTCACTCTCTGTCGCTCTGATTTAAAGGCGAGGGGAGTTTCCTCGAGCTGGTTTGAAGCGCGCAGAGCGGGTGACATGAGGAGTGGGTGAAGACGCTCTCTCGCTCGAGTGTTGTGACGTTCGCTGGGCCGAGGCGAGGCGTGCGTCATTGTCCACAGTCCGGACGTGTTTATGTCGCATCCTTCCTGCATTAGAGCTGAAGACAATCACCTTTTCATGTCTTATAGAGTTCAGAAGACGTACATTATCTCATATATACTGCTGATGTCTTCCTGTTGGCAGGAGACGAAGGGAATCAGCTGGATTCCCTCCCAATCATCCGTCTTTGTAGCTGAGCAGAAGTGAAGCGACGGTTGAGGGATGACTAAAGACTTTTGTCTTCGCTTGAAGCCTGAGAACAAACGACTTTCTCTCCATTTCCTTAAAGAGCTGGAGCGAAACCTTTGCCATGCAGCTGCAGACTCTTCAGGTAAATGTGCAAGATCCTGCAGAAAAACCAACAAATGATTCTAATTCCAGATGAGTTAAATTTTAACGGAGGGAACGTTTCCTGGCTGCTGCAGAAAGACACGAGCTGAAGCCACATCAGGACACCAAGACACTGAAGAACAGAATAAATAAAATACAAGATTTGTGCAGAAACATTCGCTCTGCAGCTGCTAAAACATCCAGCTCAGACTCTGTATCTTATCCTGTATTATGATACATATCTTTAAGACATTAAAAAGAACCGTTTGACCTCAGCTGCTTTTACATTAACAAGAGTTTAGCTGCAAGTAACAGGAAGAGAAGAATATAAAATGTAAAATATGAGGAAAATACAACAACATGACTGTGCTGCCTTCAGTTAAACAGCTTATTCCTGTATTAAAAAGACTTTTATTAATGTTTTGAAAACTTTAACAAAAGCTTTTTTCACCTAATTTAAACTCATTGTGTTTTATGGTTGAAGGGATACGACACGCTCCTTCACTAAACTGCGCTGCCTCTCAAACACACAGCAGTGTATCGTAGTGTTCCTGTATTCTGTGACACCGTTATTAGATATTAACTTTTATTAGACACTGACGATAACTCTCTGACCTCAGGTGACGTTTCATCTTATCTGCTCAGAGTGTTTCCACTAAAATAACATGTACAGACGTGTGTGTTGAACAAGATAAAAGATGTAATTTAATTCAACTAATCAATGAAAATCTGCAGAAACACACGACATTAAGACACTAATGAGAACTCTTTTACATCAGGTACAGAGTGAATCTTAAACTGTGTGTCCTCACAGCAACAGTAAGCAGCATGTATAAATAAATACAATAAATTCAGTCGTTCTTCTGCCTCCAAAACACACACTTACTATTTTTAGCATCTTATTAAAACTTTATTGACGTTATTGAAAACACTAACGACTCTCTGATCTCAGCTGCTCCCCCACGTCTGTGCTTTACATTACAATTTAAAATTCACACACTGATAATTCATCAATGAAAATGTGCAGAGACACACACACACACACACACACACACACACTCACTCTGCTGCCTCTAAAACACACCCTCTTCATTTATAACCAGAATCAACTGAAGTTACTGCGTGTCTGTGTCGCAACATTAAAACTTGGATATATATATACATATATATATATATATATACATACATACATATATATACACATGTTTATACAGAACTCCTATTACTCTAAAACAACATGTTTATGTGCAAAATTCAAAATAAACTGTTTCATCATCATCATCATTTATCAGACAGATTTCTGATTTTATATATAAAAATCAGAAATAAATATAAACTGATTTCTTAATAATATATAATGATGATTCTTGCTGTTCAAACCTTTGACCTCAGGTGAACTCTCAGCTGATCCCGAAAACAGCAGCAACAGTTTCATCACAGACCCCACTCGTGTTTATCCGCACAATCTGATCTCGTCTTTCAAAGCACTTTGTAACTGCACTTTAAATGGTGCCTTTTAAATAAAGCTTATTATTATTATTATTTAAATGTGTGTCTAATCAGCTGATTATTTTCTGTGCAGTTCAGATCTCAACACAGAGTTAATTGCTCCTTTTAAAAGTGATAAATGAGCTTCTTTTAGCAGCTAACACAAAACAAATCATCTTTCCTGAGCAGCATCTAATTAAAGATTATTATTATTATTGTTATTATGTAGAAGAAACAGTGGTTTTAGCATCCTGTAGAAAAGCTAATATGTGTGTTAAATAAAGTAGAGGAAAGACGGTATGTTCGTACTCACAGAAATTCCTTGACATCAGCAGTAAAACCTCTTGATAACTACAAAGAGTCAACTTTTATAGACCTGTGATATCACGCAGAGAAATGAAATCACTGCCATGTGCCGGAGGTTTCCTGGGAAATCTGTGTGAAAGCTGAGAAAACACACACACACACACACACACACACACACACACATTAAGAAAACAAACTTACAGTGACTCAGCTGGAGCTTTGGTTCAGATGAAATCCAGGAGAAAGAGGAAGAAGTGAAGAGATTGCTGCCTCCTGAGACTGAGTGTTAGCTTGACTGGATCAACAGGTTATTTAGAGAATAGGCAGCACACACACTCTCTCTCTCTCTCTCTCTCTCTCTCTCTCTCCCACACACACATTTCACGAAGGGGAGGGTCAGATACACACCCTCTGAATGGGCGGGGTTTGGATGTGATTGGCAGAGTCATAAACACACACACACACACACACATGGACACATACATGACCCTCGGTGAGAGTCGATGTTTCCTCTGCAGCAGCAGCAAATGTCAGTGGGGTTTGTTTTCAGAGCGAGGAGCTGTTTTAGTTCATGCTGTGTTCAATGTGCTATGTGCTATATGTCAAACAGGCCACAGAGAAGCTGTGAAACACCTGCTCACACACACACACACACACACTTACACACACCACAGTGCAGCACTTTGCTTCTTTCCACTGCTTCCCTCTGAAACGTGAGCTCACATGTAGAAGATCAACGAAAACAAGTTCCTCTTTAAGTCGTCATTAACTTTTACTTGATCCGGGAAGTTGCAGTGAAAACACATCGTTTCTCTGAACCACACTTAACTCACATCCTCACCTGGAGGCTGGATACCTGTACAACCAGTCTGATCCTCAGCAGCTGGAGGCTGATGGCGGGAACACGTCGCCTGCGTTGTGTGTGCGTCGCGTTGTGTGTGCATGACAGCTGCCATCACCGAGAAGCACAATCAGCACAATGTCTTATTTTTTAATGATTTATTATTGTATTAATTATTTTTATCTCATTTTACACTAATGTTTTTAATGTTTTTCATTTTAGATCAATGTTTTTATGTTTCTTTTTATGGTCACTTGATCACTTGCTGCAGGTCATTTCTTGTATGAAAAGTGTTATAAAAATAAAGCTTTTTATCATTATTATTATTATTATCTCTCCACATAGAGTTTGCAGGCTACTTGAATGTTGGATTTCTATTCATTATTGATTAATTTATGATTTATTTTTGACAGAAAATGTCTCTGTCTCCACATGCAGCAGCTAAATGGTTAAAGAACCACATCTGTGACACATTCAGATTCAGCCGAGACAGACAGCTGTGGAAGGAGTCAGTTTTATGTGTTAATGCTGGTATGGTGTCAATGTGATGTTAACAGGTCTTTTCTCTGTCTGTTTTTGCAGGGAGACGCGTCACGTGAAAAAATCTGCACGTCTTTAACCAATTAACATGTGAACTGAAGTGAAAATCAACACGCGCTGCAGCCGCCACGCTCGCGCCGCGTATCCGGCGTGTTCCTGGCCTGAGTGCCTGCAGGAAGTGGCTGCGATGAGGGGAGGGACACGTGCTGCTTTTTTTACTTTCACCTTTTTATTTTATTGCATAATCAAGACAATCTCTGCACTCAACAATCACGTGAACAAACTTAATGATTTGTTTGCTCTTGCTGTTTTAAATGGCGATGATAGTGCAGGTGTGACGAGGCAGCAACAGTGTAGAGATGAATAAAAAGGCAAAAGATCAATATGTGCAACAAAAACAAGACTGGATTAAAGGAGCAGAGCCTCTTTCTTCCAGAAAGTCCCACATTTTGTTGTAATTTGATGAGGGGCTGTTGGCACAACTATAGGACGACCCTGACGACTAACAAAACCCGCCCAGTCCTCCAACATCTGTTTCTGAGCATTGGAAAAACTTTAACACTCGTCCTGTTGGGAACGTTTCCCAGAGATCCCGTTTAATCCGCGTCGAGGAGAGTCCTCATCAGAGTCCTGCAGACTTTTCTCTCGTATAAGTGAAAAATGAAATATGGTGAAATGTAAAAACCCCAGGACTCTCTCCCTCTCTCCCTCTCTCTCTCCTGTCAGGCTGTTCAAGCATGAAAATCATTTTCTCTGACAGTCTTTTTGAGCTGATCCTCTGTGACAGATGTTCATTCTTGGCTCTTTGACAGATTTTCCTCTCCGGTTGGTTTCTGCTGTAAAGACGTCGGAGGCGATGTGAACATGTTTGTTTTTTCTTTGTGGCAGAAAAACACGTTACACCAGTTAATGAAAGGCTTTTATAGACTCCCTATGAACACTGAACACTCACTAGATTAGCAACATTAAAGGGATAGTTCTGGTTATTTGTATCTATAGTCAGTGCATTCGGATCAGCGCGCTGCCAGTTAAAAGGAGCAGCAGGAGCTGAGCGATGAGCTGCTGTGGACGGGGACATCCGCAAAAAAGTGTTTAAAAAAATACCCCCAGGAAAAACTACTATCAGTGTAAGTGTACGCTTTATTTTGAAGTATTTTCACCACTTTATCTTTCCGTCAAACAGAACTTTAGTTTGGAACTACAGCGTCGGTTCTCCTGCTGCTTCTCCGAACTCAAAATAACCCGAACTATCACTTTAAGGCTACAAATAACCCACAATGCAACACTCTGTAGAAGCTCTGAAAAGAGGTGATTCTCTCCACCAAACCTAATTCCTATTAAAAAATAAATCTTCTTTTAATCAAACTGACACAGTAACTCAAAACTGAGACTCGTGTTTTTGGCGCCCTCCAAGTCCAAACGTGGCGTGGTTTGTTTTCTCACTTCACGGTGATCTCAGTTTAACAATGTGTGATCTTGAAATTTTAAAATTTGTAGAAACCTGTGGGAGTTGTGAAAGAGTTGTGAGTCATTGAGAGAGAGAATTCACTTTGTTTCACAACACGAATCAAAAGCTGCAAAAGGAGGAAACTCCTCAGTTACCCAGAAATCCACGTCGAACATGAACACGACGGGGTCAGTCCTACGTTCCCACATTTCGTAGAACTTTTTTTTCACAGAAATTTTTGAAAATTATGGTCAGGGTGAGGTCAGGGTGAGGTCAGGGCTGTGGGAACATAGACACGCTCCCAACACAACACCTAAAACACTGTGTTTGCAGAGAATCTTTTATTCACAACAACGAGCTGATCTTCTTATTGCAGATGTTATTTTGTGCGTGCGTGTGTGTGTGTGTGTGTGTGTGTGTGTGTGTGTGTGGGATTATGTCTTCCAGAGGTGTAAACTGGGGAAGACGCTAGGTGAGGCTGGATTAGACGCAGTTTGCTCCACTACAGCTCGGATTAAACATCAGCTGATCTTGACGACCTGTTGTTGTTTGAGCTGCTTCCAGAAATCTGATTCATTTTCTCACTCACACACACACACACAAACACACACACACACACACACACACACAAAAACAAACAAACACACGAGGAGGTGGAGGTGTGCGCTTCCCTTCATATAATCACACCAGGTGCCTGTTTTTTCATTGTCCCGCAAAGAAAATCCTGATTAGTGATGGGTGTGTGTGTGTGTGTGTGTGTGTGTGTGTGTGTGTGTGTGTGTGTGTGTGTGTGTGACTGTTTGTAGGTTAGTGAAAGATTGCTGTGGCTGTAGATAAGAGGATTATAGGGGAATTAGTGTCATTCCTCTATCGCTGCGAGGAATAGATTCATATCGATTTTAATCAGAGATTGAAAGATCCACAGAACCGCAGATAAAACAGACAGAGACAGACTGTCAGAGAGAGAGAGAGAGAGAGAGAGAGAGAGGAGGAGTGAATCAATGAAGAGGAGGGAGAGCAGAAGACAAAGATTCCCAGAGATCATCGCTGCCGGGATGTTCATCTGCTGCGTGTGAACATATACAGATATATATATGTGTGTGTGTGTGTGTGGGAGTAAAACACACTCATGCGTTTGCCTTGTTTGGTCTCGCAGCTCTCTCGGAGGAAGAAGCTCCAGCTGCTGTGGGATGTCTGACCAAAGCCACCAGCGTTAGTCAGCAGGGGGAGGGGGCGACGGTCTGGAGGGAGGGGGGGTCACCGTGGCCGGGATGCTGCCGTCGCGTCTCCTGTGGCGGGGGGACCTGTGAAGCATGAAGGTGGACGTACTGACCTGCGTGGCCCTGGCTGCGGCCAGCCTCGTTGCCACGGTGACCGGCGGTCGCAGCTCTGGACGCAGGAAACACAAGGAGATCTTCCTCGGGGAGAACAGCAAGTTCAAGTTCGGGGGGTGAGACACACACACACACACACACACACACACTGTCAGAGCTTCAAACCACTGAGTCAGCTGAAAGTTTTTGCTCCTCAAACCTTCATTGTTGTATATTTCCGTCCACTTGGGGGCAGCGCAGCAAGCTGGAGACTCAACAGCAACACATTTATCACCTTGACAAGTTGACCTGGCAAATACCAGGAAGTGTTTGACTCACAAATATTTCAACACGCAGCAGATTACGAAGCAACTGTGGCATTTGTTGGAAGTCGTGGCGGTTGAGACGATCATTTCCTGTATCTGTGTCACGTGGGTTTTTTCCACCGCCCCGCCCCCTTTAGGAGACCAGCGGCAGGTCTGAGTCCGGACCTGATCACAGGTTATGATTCTTTCTCCCCAAAGTCGCCGGGATAAATATTGGATCCATTTCTCACAAGCCAACAGATTTCTGTCTCAGCAACAAACTCTTGTGAGATAAAAACTGAAATAAAACTTGTATTTCTTTGCTTAATAATACTATTATTATTGTTATTATTTAACTGTTTTTGGAGGGAAAACAGAGAGTATTGTCAGACTGATATGACCTTGTTCTTGGTTGATCAGATATTAAGCTAGCAGGTAAAAATGAGCGGGAAAATCAGGCGTAAATTCAAACTGTATCTAGTTTTTTTTTTGTCGTTATGTTTTGACATGAACGACCACGCCCACTTAGGAGACAGGAAGTGTTTTCTCTTTTCTTACCATTGGTAACGAGTCATCTTTTGCTGTGGAGTATCTTTGATAGTTAGTTAGTTTAGCGTGCTAGCCTGCTAACATTTGCTACGTAGCACTGACGTTGATGTTTTGGTGGTTGAACTTCTGTCTGACTTTCTGACGTTACATTGACGTCCGGTGCATGCTGGGAAATCTGAGGCTGATGGGGAATGTCATTAGTTTTTAAGGTATTTGCTAATAAAACAAAGTGTCGGACAAATTTAAACCTGACGACGCTGCTGGATGATGATATGACCGAAATATCTCAACAACTGTCGGACGGATTGCCATGAAATTTTACGCAGATAATCCGTGTGGCACCCAGAGGATTAACCTTAAACTTTGGCGACCCCTCGTCCTTTTTCCATGTCGCAGGTCAAAGTTTCCACATAATTAGTGAAATATCTAAACGCTAACTTGATGGATTGGCACAGAAACCCCACGAGGTCAAGTGTTCCACATTTCCAGTAAAATATCCCATCATGCACTGGATGGATTTGGTTCATGCTGACTCCCGATGACTTTGTTGAACCTCTGACGTTTCCTCCGGCGCCACCGTGAGGTTAGCTTTTGCAGTTGTAGGTGAAATATCTCAACATTTATCTGCAGAGACGTTCACGTTCACGTTGCCTTCAGGAGGAGTCGTAATCTCCAGTGTCTCTTCTTTCCACTGCAGCATCTGAACATTAGTTATTTATGTATTTGAGTTGAACCAGCTTGTGTCTGAAAATCATGAGCAGCACAAATTAAACTGCAGTTTGTAAACAGCTGAGCTTGACGTGGCACCAGGTTCCCATAGTCGCTTTCACTTCCTTTAAAAACCAGAGCGCTTTTTTTGTGAGGAACATTTCAGTTCCGTACTTTCTTGGTTTGGTGTTTTTAAAAAGAAAATGTCGCGATGACCTTGAGATGACACTGAACAACTTCCACTTCCAGATTATTTCACCTTGAGTAGTGAGCTCACAGCAGCGTTCTCCCTTTTCTATTAGTCACAGCGCAGGGCGGATCCGGTCAGGATGAAAATATTTCAGCCTTTAGCCAGAGTTTGCTCCTCACACAGGTTTTATTTGTTTAGCAGCCAAACTTTTCCTGGAACTTCTGCTGGAAAGAATGAACGAACGAACGAATGAATAAATGAATGCAGCTTCAGTCCAGAGCAACTGTGAGCGAGTTGTGTTTGAGTTCAGTCCGAAAACCAAAAATTCATCAACACTTTATAATAAAGTAAAATAAAATACTGGTAGAAAATGAGGGAATCACAGAAGAGAAAGAGAGAAATAATAAGTTGCTCCTTCTGACTGAAGATACGTCTGAACGTGGAGGTTATTTAGTCTCAAAGTTTTAGTCTAACATTAGTTATTACACCTTTTAGAAAAAGACTTAAATGTGCCACATCTGTCCGACTCTGAGCTCCACATTCAGCATGTGTAAAAAAACTCGCTAATTTATGATTGAAATCATTAAATTCCAAGATTTCTTCCATTTCAATCAGGAAAAAAAAGTATAATTGAATGAAACTGGAAACACACGATACTGAAAAGGAGTGTTGCTGTGGCTCGGACACGTAGCTGCTAAACTGGACAGAGATACAAGTGACTAAGCAGCTGACCTGATCCGCCTTTTGTCGCCAAGACTGCAACATCTGGAAACATGTGGATTTGATAATACCGAAGAAATGTAAAAGTGATTTGTTGCTCTTCTTTTTTCTTCTGTATTTCAGCAGAATTACATTTTAATACTTTTATTTCCTCACAGTGGATTTAGCTTCCGGGATTAAAGAAGTTAGAAGTTGAGAATTTTAAACTTTAAATAAAACGTATAAAGATATTTGGAAAAAAGTAGGTTTTGAAAATATTGATATTGAAACATATAAATAGTAAAATCAGAAAAAGGTGTACGCTCTGATCTACATGTTGTAATGATTATTAACAGCCTCGTATTCGACCTGACGACAGTGAACTGAGTCGTTCATGGGCAGTAAACGTCCGACTTTACTGCTCAGTCATTAATGTGTGTGTGTGTGTGGCAACAGTGAGATAACAGTATATAACCGTTTAACCTTGATCCACTGTGTAATGTCACAGCTCAGGTAACACACACAGAGTTACCTGTTCAATGAAAATACTCTATTTGAAGTGTTTCCTCTTGTTGTTGTTGTTGTTATAAACGCAGCGTGCACAAAACCAGGAGCCTGAAACTGAAGCAGCTAAAGGTGCAATCACAAATAATTAGAGTTACTGCATCTCTACAGATGAATGTGATATCTGTGTGTGTGTGTGTGTGTGTGTGTGTGTGTGTGTGTTGTGTAGTTCTTCTATCTTTATGAGGACCAAAGTTTCTCAGAACAACATAAAGATTTGAAGTATTTTTCAAAAAAAAACTCAAACTTTGGACACGTTAAACCTGTTCTGGTTCTGGTTCAGGATCTGGTTCTGGTTTAGTGTTAAGTTGAGTTCTTTAAACTGGCTTCAGGTTTGAGATTAGTGTTAGACGTGTTTTGTTTTGGGGGATTGTGACGTTTGATTCGAGGTTAATTTAACGGATTATGGAAAATGGGATTTGGCTCAATTAAAATTTGTGACCTCACAATAACAGAGGAACAAATGTGTGTGTGTGTGTGTCTGCGTGTGTGTGTGTGTGTGTGGGGGGGGGGCATGTTGTTGGATGTGTGTGTGTGTGTGTGTGTGTGTGTGTGTGTGTGTCTTTGTTTGCGTCAAGGTGTGTGACTTTCAAAGAGGCTTTTCATCCAGCGGCTTTTATCGCTCTTACCGCTACATGCTCACCTGTGCACTGTGTGTGTGTTTACCCCACCTCCCACACACACACACACACACACACACACACACACACACACACACACACACACACACACACAGTGCAGCATGTATTGCAGCAGAGAGGCTGTAATTACACCTTCTGCGTCCTGGAAGTCGTCTGGTCGGGGTTTCCCTGGTTGAATGTCGGACATACACACAGCAGTTTATAGTTTATTTAACTTTAGACTGTGTTTGTTTTAATGTTGTGTGAGGACGGCATCACTCAAACACACTCACACGCTGCTGACAAGCTGCTGCGCACTTTGCATTTCTTGGCGTGTTCTGCTGCGGCACACAGACTGTCAGTCACGTGACGTCACTTTCAAACTTCAAGCAGCAGAAGTTTCTCCAAAGATCTTTCAGCCAAATACCACGGTCCATATACGTGACCAAACTTCCACACTTAGGTCACGTGACAACGACTGAACGAGCTCCACGACACCTGCTGAAGAAGGTCACAGCTGAAAGCTCTGGAAAAACCAAGAAAGTAGATTTGACTCAAAAGAAATATTAAAATCATGAGTCCAAATTCCTTCGCAACATATCAAATGATTGCAGCCTTAGTCCTGCTCTAGCTCCTTCTCTGGTGATTGGAAATGCATTCTGGGAAATGTAGTGATTCAGTGACTTAGGTAGAAGTATAGAGGAGGAAGATTTACAGCATCATCATCACGAAACAGTTTAAATTAGTGTTTCTGTGTGATACTTGCAAGACGACCAGGATTCGCGTCATGGCGTCAATCAGCTTTACATGATGGAAGTAAAAGGGAGTTGTAGTTCTTTATAGGTTGTGATTTTTCTCATGTTTTCCACTAAACAAAAAGTAACAAAATTTTGATTCAATTCATAGATCTGTTGAATTAGATGGTAAACAAGATTCAGGACTGTAATATAAAGGTCGAGAGACAGGGGGCTCATGGGAAATGTAGTATAAATTGGAGCAACGCTCTCCAAGCAGCTGGTGTTTGTGGGTCGTGCAGCAGCACCGCGGCTGAGGATTGTTTTGGAACATAACGACACGCTTTGTGTGTGAGGTAGAGGACGTGCACGCATGTGTGTACGCGTGCACGTGTGTTTGTTTGTTCGTGGCGCCGTGCCACGCCTTCGATTAAGGTTATGTGATTTTTGGCAGCAGGAGAGAGAGAGAGGGAGAGAGAGAGAGAATTGTGTTTTCTCTAATCAGAACCTGCAATTAAAGCCTCAATATACCAATTAATTACTCAACACCTTGTGACCTTGTGTGTGCGCGTGTGTGTGTGTGTGTGTGTGTGTGTGTTTCTGTGGTTTCAGTAGACGTATTGACTACAAACTGAAAAAGCAGGACAGCACCAAAACGCTGCTAATAAAGAGTGAACAGCTGCTGAGGATCGAGGAGCACGACTTCGCCATGAGACCCGGCTTCGGAGGTGAGACATACACACACACACACACACACACACACACATACACACACACACACACACACACACACACACACACACACACACCTCATTCCATCTCTGATCCCTGTTGATTTAATCCACTCACTCACACATCGTCTAACACAGAAAATCTCTCCCGGCCCGGCGCTGATGATGCGGCGGCGGTTCGATGATGTGATGATGGGCACTGGGTCACTCAGACAATGGCTGTGCCAATCCCCAAAAAATCGCCAACGCTGACCCAGATTACATGAGTGTGTGTGGCAGCACGGGTGTTTGTGTGCATGTGTGTGTGTGTGTGTGTGTGAGCATTAATGCATTTGAAATACAGTGGGACTCCGTGTGCTCACTCAAATGTGATTGTGTGTCCCTGTGTGTGTTTTTTGCAATATGATGAGTGCCTCAGTGTGTGTGTGTGTGTGTGTGTGTGTGTGTGTGTGTGTGTGTGTGAGAGTCGGGGGGATTCGTGTGCATTAATCTGGATTATATTCCAGGTCTGGAGCAGATGGAGGGGTGGGAAACAAACTGACGTCTGCAGCGAAGATCATGGCGATCAGACGCTCAACAATACACGCACGCAGACACATGAATCACGCAGCGATGATAAATGCTTTTATAACGGGCCGTTCAGAGGATTAAGTGTATGAACTAAAAGGTCGTAATGAGATATACGTGCAGAGCCGTAAATACAAACATCTGTGTGTTTCAATGAAGAGCTTCGTTCACTCTGGTGTTTCCACTTTTGAGAGACTCTTGATTTTTCTTCACAATATTTTATTGGAAAATATAGTTTTTTCTACACTACAGATTTTACATTCAGCATTAAACTGATTAATCTTCTTGTTGTGAGGAAAAAAATTACCCAAAATGCAACTTTTCCCAGAATTTCTCTCAGGAACGAGCTGGATGGTTGATGGCTTGATGACAACGGTTAAATATTAAAAACACATCACACACAAACATTTAACCTCTCAGTGTTTTTCATGTTTATCTCTTTGAGTTGCTTAAACAATTAAAAACACAAGATCAGAGAATGTTTTGCAGATACGTTCAGCGTTGACGTCCGGCTTTGCAGATTTATGAATTTAAAACGTTTCCTCATCGTCCCCCCAAAGAAATGACTGTTATAAAAAGTTAATAAATATAACTATCTATCATTTCTTATCTGACGCTTCTGGGGTTCAGTTTTGCTCCAACTGCTGGAGCTAAAACTTCTGGGTTCAGGTGACGGGCGCTCGGAGCGTAGAGCGGGCTGCGTTCGTGGGGGCGTGTTGTCTCAGGTTCTGGTACGATAGTGAAATATAATCAGGTTTGAGTCGTAGATATGTTTGTAGTTTGAGGTTTTATCAGATGCCAAAATTCCATGTCGTCAAAGTTATCACGACGGCAACTATTTTATCAAGGTAAACAGAGGAAATAATCCATGAGTCATCAGCCAGGAATGTGCCCTCGCACCTGCGATTGGCCAACCAGGAACCTCGCCAGGTTTTTATTGCCAGAGCCGTGTGAGTTGGCAGCACCACAGCGGCCTGATTACCTCTGATTGTTGACAAGGATCAAGGCCGCGGTTACAAGAAGCGTCGACCGTTGGTACGACCTGGCGCTGGACCCGCCCTGATCTCCGACCCTGACCTGAGATCAAAAGCTCCACTGTCATGAAACTGTAAACACAGGTCGTTTTAAGTTTTGGAACAAAGGACAATGCCGTCATTTTTCTGGTGATGACATACTCTTCCTTTCTTTCTTTAAAACATATGGAAACATGAAAATCCTCAAAACTGAACCCTGGAGCTCTTTATCAAAACTGACTCACGATGAGTGCCTCCACTTCAGACGGGAAATCCTGGACGTACCTCCGCCACCAGATCTAAAAGCTTCCTGTTAGATGTCACAAGTGTCCTCTTACTTTCTTCAGTTCATTTCCTCTTTGGATTACTGGAGAACAAAGCATCATATTTTTAGAGAGACAATAATTTGTCCTCCAGTCTAAAGGTCTGTGTCCATGTGTAGTGTGATTATAGATCAGCTCTAGCTTCTATATTAATACTGTGAAAGTATCAAAGCCTCAGTCCACAGAGAAATGCACACAGCCTGTATTCAGAAACTGAGCCTTAAAACCAGCCGTCAGGACTTCTGGAACTTTGTGATGTCACAACAAAGCAGTCACCAAGCCCCGCCCACCTGGACCCACCATCCAAACCTTTACAGGATTTGGTTTCTCTGAGTGTTTTTACCTGAAATCTGCTATATTTTCATTTGATCAGTCAGAAAACAGTCAGCCAATCAGAAGAGAGGCTCAGAGCCTCCTCTCTTCTGATTGGCTCATTGACCTGTTGTTACTAGAGCTCCAGAGAGAAGCCTGAGAGAGGAGATGTAAAACTACACTGAGATGGTTTTTATATCTAATTATGGATCAACACTTCAAAATAAAAGACAGGATAAGACGTTTAAAGTGATTAGTCACTTGAAACAATAAAAGCTTAATTTACATCTTTAAAATTATGAAGTCGAAGTTTGAAGTCGCCTTAAATCAAAGGTGAAGTACAAGTTCCTCTGGAGCGTACGTGAATACAGTAAACGCTCCTTGTTGGCACCGTATCTCCCTCTGCGTCCTCTGTCGATACGGTCCCTGGCGTCTCTGTGGTCCTGCCCCAAAGCACCACTGTCTGCCCCACGGCCCTGCGGCATTTCCACGCACTATAATTTTACATCGACGTGGAGGGAAATCGCAGCTTTTTCCTGCCCTAGATAAGCCTATAGCTCCTCTGTGTGTGTGTGTGTGTGTGTGTGTGTGTTTGTGTTTGTTTGTGTGTGTGTGTGTGTGTGTGTGTGTGTTTATAAATGTGTAGAAGCTGAAGAATCAAAACCATCCCCTGCTCGAGTCCAGAAATACACCATGTGACATTTCTTGTTATGTCTTGCATGTGTTGAGGACTCGTCATTGAGGTCAACCTTTTTTTAAAGGACGTCTGTAAACTTAAATTAATCCCTACAAACTTTGGCCATAAACTCCACATCAGGAACTCCTCCGCTCCCTCCCTCCACGTCGCCGTTACGCGTCACGAATGCCAAGTGCTCGTAATTGATTTACCAGCAGGGCCTGCGTTGGTTCAGCTGGTGACCTGCCAAACGCTGGTATATCTTGGCCTGAGCTCCTCGCTGTGTGACCTTCGCTGGCTCCAGTTTCAGGTAACCGGTCTCGACTCTGATTGGCAGGAGCCGTTCCTGTCGTAAATAAAAACGGGTTTGGCGGCTTAAAGAGCAGCTGATAACGGTGAGTTTGGTGACCACCAGAATAAAAGCTGCTTCTCCATCCTTCTATCTGGAAAACAACTGACGCCTTTTCGGACAAAGTAAAACTTGTATGTGGAGATTTTCAGCAGCTTTCAATCCCAAAACTCAAAAAATTTATTTTTCTTATTCATCATTTCATGACATTTAGTTTATTAGTCTGGCTTTTAATTTAATTTAATTTATCTGTCTATTTATTTATATATTTTCAGCTGTGTTGATCGTTTGTCCTTTTATTCTATGTTTATTTTCTGGATTGTTCGTACGAATAAAAGATGTGACCAAATTTCAGGACCTGCCGACGTTTAATTTGACATTGTGTTATTTAAAAAATCCAACCTCCTCCAAACCCTTTAGTCGTGAGCATAACTCAGCGTCTTCTAAACGCCTCCTTAACGCCTCAGTGTCAGTCAGTCACCGTCGAGTTTTGACGTCGACTCGATTTTCTTTCCGACGAGACACTGATGTCCAAAGCCTGCTGGGAAATTCCCACATCTTCTGATATCCACGCCTTTAGTTTGCAGGTTTTCTGCTTTAAATTTCCAAACATGAACCTGGAACGCAGCGACTGCAGGAAAGCTGCATCCCAAAGTCAAAAATATATCATTTCCAAACTGGTCAGCTGTGATGTAAAGCAAGCGTTATATGCAGTATGTGGAAACCCACTGGTTTGTGTGTGTGTGTGTGTGTGTGTTTGTGTGTGTGTGTGTGTGTGTTTGTGTGTGTGTGTGTGTGTGTGTGTGTGTGTGTGTGTGTGTGTGTGTGTGTGGTCATTTAAAGGTTAAAGTCTGTGTGTGTGCGTGGGCTGGAGAAAAACATACAGACACTTGAGTCCTCTGGCAGAGGAGAGCTTTCATTACATTACGGCGCTTCAGGGCCGAGCCGCCCGGGCTGACTCAGTCTGGCTCGTGTAGCGGAGCTGACGTTCATGTTCTCCAAAAGACGCCCGGAGAGTGACCTCTAAATCCCCCTCCCCTCTCACCTCTTCCCCTCCTTCGTCTGGAGGCGACGGAGAGTCGGGTCGCAGCGTCATGTGGCGACGGTGGAGGCTGCACACAAACAATCCTGCGACCTTAAAGCTGCATCATGCTGCTTATGACTGCATGAACTGATCCGTCTGCAGCGATGTGTTCGGGGATTAAACGACTCGTTCTGAAATGCTGAGCACACAAATATTTAGGGACCAAAAATAAATTTAAAAAAGCATGACCTTAAAGCTGCAAGATTGAGGTAAGTCTGCTGCATCTCACTCACTGGGATGTTGTAGATTTACCCAAATAAAAGTCCAGAGCTGGATTTGGTGACTTGCACGTCAAAATGTGCGACACACAGGAATTCAAACAACAAACTTTTGCTGTCTTTTTAAAGCCGTATCTCTCAGAGCACGTTCAGGAAAATGCAAAAAACACATGTCCTCACTTCAACTTTGCAAAGTCCTCAGGCAGAAGAGTCAGCAGCTCTGATTCACTGACACCAAGAAAACACCAATTTAAGCTGTCAATCAAGACAACTGACCTCGTTAAAGACATTATCTAATAATCAGAACCACCTGATGCTGTTTACTGATGTTCTCCGTTGGTGGAACAGGCTGAGCAGGAACCGTCTTCCCTCCGGTCTCCTGCTTTGTACCAGAGCTGCCAGAAAAGAAAAAAGGCTTCACAATAATGACTCAGGAACCTGTTTACATCAGCATCCAGACAGAATATCCACTGTTGGGTCCACAGACAGTTTGTGCAGTTTGTGTTCGTGCTCCGTTAGACCAGAAGGTGAAACAGGTGCAGCTGGAAAACCTGTGATGTGGAGACGACTGCTGTTGGGTTTAGTTTTATTCATGGTGCGATATGAAGAGGGAAGCTGTGCTTGCAGGGAGTGATTGCAGGGAGTGTGCTTCCTCAGTTTTGGACCCTGCAGGTCTCTCTGTTCCTTCGATGGTCAGACTCACTGCTGTCGGTATCCTGGCGCCAGATCTCTGACTTACCTCTGATTATTTAACAGGGAAAGTGTAGAGAGACAGGAAATGCGGGCCCTAATCTGCGCCTCGTGATGCTGGGCAGACAGTCACAGGACAGAAGATGCATTGCAAACAAATCTTTCAAGTTTCAAGTTTCCCTTCCTGAATTGTTTCGTTTCCACGGAACAGCATCATGTCGGTTTTAAGGCTTGTTACTTACCCGTCCTTCCATTTTATTTCAAACAGCAAATGAGAAAGCCTTTGGGTGGACAGTGAATGTGTCGCATGTGTTCGTCATATAAACCTGGAGAGCTGGACTTCACCTCCTTTTGCACGTGTGCGGCTATAAAACGCCAACCTCATGCTTTAACTGGGTGTGACCTGGGGAAAAGGAAAACAGTAAAGGGGAGAGCGAGTGAGCGAGAGAGAGCGTGACCTTCTGTTTCAGGTTTTTTCCCACCGGCGGCAGTCGTTGCCGTGGTTACGCTCAATGTTGAGTCTGCGCCGCTGCTGCTGCTGGTCGTTTTTTACGAGTCAGACGGAGACAAAGCCGAGCCGCAGGAGCTTTATGGTCCCGGCTGTCAGATGAACTTCATTAAATAAAGTGTTTGTCGAGCTGTTAACATTCAAGTGGAAGTAACACACTTTACATCCAGGTCCACACAAACAACACACACACACACACACACACACAAACAACACACACACACACACACACTTTAAAGAATGTGTGTTTCTTTTTTTCTCCGTCCTTGAGGGTGAATACAGGAATGTAACCCGGTAAACCACATCCAGACACAGGTCACAATCAAACCCAGACCTGTGTGTGTGTGTGTGTGTGTGTGTGTGTGTGTGTGTGTGTGTGTGTGTGTTTCTAAACCAGCAGACATGGTTTTTGGATTTTTAGGTCAAACGGCGTTCGCTTTATCTTGAGCAAAATAAAATAACAAAAAACAGTGTTTCCACAGAAAATCGATCAGAGTCAAAATTAATCAAACCGTTGATTTCATCAGAACCTGAATCAATAGGATTAAAACAAACTGCCTCCTTTAACTCCTGCATTTGAATTTGAGCTTTTGACAAAACTTCTGCTGCTTTGAAAACTGTTGAGGTTTAAGGTTAGAGCCATGTCAGGAAATATTTATTAATAATAATGATAATGATAAAGTTTATTTATCAATATCAGAGATTACAAAGTGCTTTAAACAGGCTACAGACATGCAGATAAATTACTCAAAATAAAAACAATAAAAGAAAATAAAAACAAAGAAAAATAATAAATAAAAGTACTAATCCTGCAGAATAATAGTGTTGTGTTATCACAGAATATTATATTGTTCTGTTTTTATCACTAACAAAGACATGTAAGAGCATTTTAATATTGTAGATAATCAATGTGGGTAAATCTTTATTATATTAATGGATGTTTTAATGTAAAAAAAAGTAACTAGTAACTTAAGTACAAGTAAGTCAAGATTGTACTTGAGTAAATGTTTTCAATATAATTCTACCTGTATCTGTAGACAGATGGAGCTTTATTTTGAAATCAATTCACCCCTTATTTTGTGTTTTTTGTTGCTTTAAATTGGTTTATGTTCGGTTGAAGAATAATACTTTTAAATGTTTAGGTTACATATAATTGCTGAGTGCAAATCAGCTAAACCAGTTAAAGTGAGTAAAGTTCAAAGGTCAGACCTGGTTTAGGCACCTGGTTCTGTAAGCTGTCAGTCATCATCATTCCTCCAGTGCATTCCCCTCATTGTTAAACTCTTAACACTGACTCCAGCGAACACGCAGCAAGTGTCACAGACGGGAAAGTTTAAGACGCTGGTGAAATCACTGCTGATGATTGTGGTTGAGGCAGGAATGAGCTTTTTAAGTCTGCAGGCCGCCGCGGTGGATGAATCCTATAATCAGCCGAGCAGAGTTTTAGGAAAGAACGAGACCACCAGACATCGTCACGGTTTGGCCTCAGGCCGGACAGACGTCCTGGAAACCTCCTCCTCCAAACTCTTCTGCCAGGTCACGTTTGCTGTGAGGAGGCGGAGCAGCAAAGAGGAGGGGGGGGGAACCGCCGTGACTGAAGCTTGTTTTTTTTGGGAGGGGGATTTGTGTTGTTTAGCTGTTTCTACTCTCTTTGCACTAGATCATGTTGTTCAGGTTCAGCGGTCAAATAACCTTAATCAGCTAATGAGGGGGGGTGGAGGCGGCTGAAGACAGATGTTGATGTTGCGGCGAGCAGGAGGCCACGACAAACGTTGTTACAGAGTGAAGCTGAAAGATGGAATTTAACATCCTGACGTTGAGTTTTAGATCATTTTGATTTGAAATGTTTGTATATTTTTTAATGTTAAGGTGGAAAAAGATTCTGAAACAACTGCGACTGAAACTGATGAAGCAGGTTTCTGATGCTGTAGATTAAAATAGCCTCATTGCCTTTAATATATAAAATTATATACAATTTTATATGCAAGCTACAGCTGACAAATTGATCAAATATTGTCTGAAATGTAAAACGACAGTTGACATTGTTAATCAGCCATTTGTAGTTTCATGATCCGAAATACAAGATGCAAAGTGTCAAAAGTGCAAATGGAGCACGAATGAGTTTCTGCAGCTCAAAGGTTTTGACCTCAGACTGAACATCTCAGAAACAAACTCAGACCGTTGTTGTTTCAGGTGCAGCCATCCCTGTGGGCATCGACGTGCAGGTGGAGAGCATCGACAGCATCTCCGAGGTCAACATGGTGAGAAACCACTGAACCTTCATTCTCAGCTCGTCCCACATTAGACGACTGGTAAAACAAGAAAGACTTCAGTCGCTTCCTGTGCGCCGGTTCATGTGGTGCAGAAACTGATCTCTCCCTGAACTCCTCAGTGTTTCTTTAAGGGCAGAAATTCAACAGAGAAACAGATTAAAAGCTTCAGTTGTTATTAAATATTTTTTATCTTAACTTGTATTATATTCATGTTTGTTGATATATCTGCAGGTCATTTTTAAATTTGTGCTTTCCACTCACTGGGGAACAAAACCACTTTTTAAATCTGATTGAAACTGCTTGAAATACTGTTGTTTCTCTGTTTTAATTTTTGCGTTATTTAGTTTGAAACTGCACTTGTGAAAGTCTTTTTCCATTTACTACTAATTGTTAAATATGAGCTGAAAGTTCAGAGGGTTTAAAAAGATCGTGGTGCTAAAAAATCTGAATCAAGGCGAGCGCTGAAATCACTTCCTGTCCGTCCCTTTCATCTGGTTTCTGACCTCTCGGTGGCTCCGCTTTCAACTCAGCCGGCCACTTCACCTCCAAGTGCTTCACCAAGTTCCTCCGACCGAGAGAGATAAATGGTGAGGAGGAGGGAGTTGTCCCGGGAGTCTGGACTGGAACAGTGAAAACCTGCATGTGGTCCGTTCCTCAGCTGCAGAAGAATGTCCATGTCGTCCATCTGACACCAGATCAGAAACGTTTTTAGCTCCCAACACAAGACGGACACAATGTTAGAGACTTATGTGGGAAAAAATGGCCGATTTAAACATCAAATTACTCAGAAACATGAATCAGCTCATCAGGAAAATGTGTTTACATAAAGTTTAAAAACATAAGATTGAATCCTTTGTTAATTCTGTTATTTATTTAGAATTATTTTATTCAAATTCACAATTTAAAGGGCAATAAAACTGCAGAACGAACAAAACAAGACGAACCAAAAGTAGGAAAGTTAAAGTTGAGGAAAGACGAGCTCAATTACTAAAGAGCAGAGAGATGAAGTTGTTGCAGGTTTCTGCTCGGTGACGGTCAGATTGCTGTGTCTTGCAGGACTTCACCATGACTCTCTACCTGCGCCACTACTGGAAAGACGAGCGCCTGGCGTTTCCGTCCCGCAACAACCAGAGCAGGACGTTCGACTCTCGCCTGGTGAAGAAGATCTGGGTTCCCGACGTCTTCTTCGTCCACTCCAAACGCTCCTTCATCCACGACACCACCATGGAGAACATCATGCTGCGGGTTTACCCCGACGGAAACATCCTCTACAGCGTCAGGTAACGAGATCGAGTTACACTGTGTGAAAGACGGAGGTTTACACATAAAGACACACTGAGGAGATTACTGTCAAAATGATGATGTCCTCTAAATCCTGTTTTATGGTTTCCGTGTTCTCGGCATTGATGCTTTTTGTGTTTTAATTTAACGACTTGTCCATAAGAACCCCAACGCTTCAGTGCCACTGTGCAAGACCAGGACCATCTAAATGAATTTGTTGTTAGAGGACCAGACGTGAGTCTCTTCAGGTTTTTTTGAGGTGCAGACTTCAGCCAGTTTGGGTGAGAGTCAACAATCCAGAATCAGACCAGTGTACGTGGGGTCCGATTCTGGGGCGCAATTCATCCAGAGTCTGGCCTGATTCCGGCAGCCGTGCTTGCCACACTCCTGCCGCTGTTTGGCCGTGTGATCAACCAGCTATCCAGTTGCAGTCACCACTTAAAACAGAAACAACGAGCTGAAAGACACAATTAATATCAGTCCCAACCATGACCTTCTGAAACACAAACACCTGTTGGATATTTCTTGACCTGGAGACAAAGGTGTCAAACTAAAACCCGACTAGAAGCGAAGGCTCTGCAGCTCCAGTCATTCAACCGTCCCTCAGACGGATTCAAAAACCTTTGTAGTTTGTATTTTCCCTTTATTCTTTCATCTACTGTTTTCCTCCTCTGCAGGTGTTGGCAACAGAAATGTGTTTCACACATGTGAGGCCGGACGAGGACGCTGAAATTAAAAATATGAGAGAGAGAGAGAGAAAAGTTGAGCTTGGTTTCCTTGGCAACAGCAGAAAAGGTCTTAGCAGGACATGGCAAATGTTTATCTGCAGTGCAAGAATAACAGTGGTGTGTGTGTGTGTGTGTGTGTGTGTGTGTGTGTGTGTGTGTGTGTTTCAGGGTCACTGTTACAGCTCTCTGCTCGATGGACTTCAGCAGCTTCCCTCTGGACACACAGAACTGCTCACTGGAGCTGGAGAGCTGTAAGACACACGCACACACGCACGCACACATGCATGCACACATGCACGCACACACACACACACGCACGCAAACACAACACTAACAGCTGACAGCTTCATGTTTTCAAATCATGGTGTAACATGCTGCAGTGGATGACCTCAGACGACTGCCAACAACACCAACCAGTCTCTGTCACCTCTTCTCATCTTTCCTCTGTTTTCCATGTCACCCCCCCCCTCTCTCTCCCCCTCTCTCTCTCTCTCTCCCCCCCCCCTCTCTCCCCCTCTCTGCCCCCCCCCCCCCCCCCCCTCTCCCTCTCTGTGTAGATGCGTACAATGAGAACGACCTGATGCTTTACTGGAAGAATGGGAACGACTCTCTGAGGACGGATGAAATCGTCTTGTCACAGTTCTTCATTGAGCATTTCCAGGCCTCCAGTGGCCTGGCTTTCTACAGCAGCACCGGTGTGTGTGTGTGTGTGTGTGTGTGTGTGTATGTGTGTGTGTGTGTAGTTTAGTAACCTGAATTCATGCTGAAAGGGCTCAGGTGTCTGTTTACAAAAGGGATGCCAAATGGCCAAAGGTATGTGGACACTCCTGTTCGCATACTTTTGTGTAATTCTGGTCTGGTGCTCTTTATCGGGGTTCAAGCCTCTTAGTTTTAATGAGGGTAGATCCCGGTGCAGCTCTTGGATAAATAAGTATTTAAATAAAACAAGGTGAAATAAATTACCTGGTCAGAACCCACAGGCAAATGCAGCCTGTTGTTTCAGGGAGTCACTCGCCAGAAAAGCTTCAAATCCAGGTTCATAAGGAAATGGTTTTCCCAGTTTGGGTTGGAAGAACTTGGCGGTTCTGACCTCAAACCAATCCAGTACCTTTAAGAATGAACTGGGACACGGACTGGGAGCCAGATCCCTGCAGCAGTTTCAGCCGTCTTTCTTTTTCCTTCGGTGTGAATGATGGGTGTCTCCCTGTCTCTTTCTGTCAGGTTGGTACAATCGACTGTTCATCAACTTCATCCTCCGGCGGCACATCTTCTTCTTCATGCTGCAGACGTACTTCCCCACCATGCTGATGGTGGTGCTGTCCTGGGTCTCCTTCTGGATCGACAGGAGGGCTGTTCCTGCACGAGTCTCTCTGGGTAAGACCAAACATTACATCAACATGAATTTTTGACTGATTTGGGGTAGAGGAATCTGTGGTTTGACTTTCTAAAGACACTGCTCAGTTGAAAATAATCTTGGTTTTTCATAAAAAGTCCAAACTCCTCTCAAACTAACTGAACTAAAGGTCAGAGGTCATGTTACATCTGATGTAAAAACACACCTCTGCCTCCTCTCCCTGCAGGTATAACCACGGTGCTCACCATGTCCACCATCATCACAGGAGTGTCCTCCTCCATGCCTCAGGTAACAGCTGTGTTTGTGTTCAGTACACCTCTGTGCATGTCGACAGTACATGAGCTCCGAGGATCCAGTCCATCGGTTGTGCATGAGAATTCGTGCGTGTGTGTCTTTGTCGTCCAGGTGTCATATGTGAAAGCAGTGGACATCTACCTGTGGACCAGCTTCCTGTTTGTCTTCCTGTCTGTCATCGAATACGCGGCGGTGAACTACTGCACCACTCTGGAGGAGATGAGGAAGATGAAGAGGGGGAAGGTCAGCTCACAGCAGCACACTGACTAAACAGGGAGGGAGACAACTCATAGTTTGCACCACATCTCACTCTAGTGGTTAAATAGAGGAATTACACCAGGTAACGCTCCAGTCACATCCTCCTGCCTGCAGCCTGGAGCCTGTGGGTAAAAGCTGATTCTAGAGCTGCTATTGATTATTTCATAAACATGCATAAAGGATTGTTCGGTGTTTGAGTGTATAAACACAGTACGATCTCCAGCATGTTCTCTGCCTCTGAATACTCTCTTTGCCGTTCCAGATCCCGTCCACCTTCAACGCCAGCCAGGCGATGGCCTTCGACGGCTGCTTCCACGATAATGACATGGAGCTGACCCCGTTCTCCCGGGTGGCGCCCACCCCGACCTCTGACCCTCTCACTACCCCGACCCAAAACCCAGACATTCGCCCCACGGAGGGGACTCGCCTCCGCCGGCAGCGATCAGTGCGAGAAAACGTGGACCTGCTGGTGAGCAACAGCTACATGATCGACTCGTACTCCCGTCTGGCCTTCCCTCTGTCCTACCTGCTCTTCAACACCATCTACTGGAGCCTGTACTCCTGATCCAGCATGAAGTGAACCGTGAACTCCACTTAACTGAGTCCAAGTGTTGAGTCAGAGAGCGGGTTGGAGGATTCCTCCTCTCCTCGGGGCTCCACCAGGCTCTTCACAATTAACTCTTGATCACAGGAGTCCCTGTTCACATATTCAGCTCCTGCCTCAAAACTAATCATGTACTTTGCAGAAGAGACTGAGATAAAAGCACTTGAGTCCCTCGGCCTAAGTAGGGACTCTCTAATTGTTCAGTTTCACCCTGACGTTTGTCTCGTGGGAGTGGGTTGAATCTTGAGAGTAGACTTGGAAAATAATGAATCCTGATTTTTTTTTTTCTTTTTTAATAATCTCTACATGTGGCTCCTCTTTCTGTGCATCACTGGTTATTAGACTTATGTTGAACTCCTTGGCTAGAGGGAAGTACTAAATTAGGCTCAGATTTATGTGAAAATGTTTCCTTTTGATGAATGATGTGATTGGAGCAAACCGACTACTTGTAATACGTGTATTTTAATCTTTTTCTCAATACATTTTTATTTTGTTCATGAGGATGTAAAAATAACTTTATGTGCTTGTTGAACACTTAATGTTTTGAAAGTTAAATAACACTAAATTTGTAAATATTTTTGCTTTGATGTGCATCAAATTTCCTTTTTTGAAATTTCCAGAAGGTCATTTTGTATTGAAAGATGTGCAATTTCATAAACCTGATTTTAAGTTGTTTTTTTTGTTGTTGTTTTATAGTATTGACACTTTTCTGTCTGAATTTATGAACTAATAAATGAATAAAGGAGATAAAATAAAATCAATAAAAATCACATCTGATACTTAACAGATTTTATTCAAAGTCCAGTCAAATAAATCAAAGTGCTCAAATTGATTTGATTTAGACACAAAAATTCAAGATGACAAATTAAACTTGACTATCCAAGTTATGAAGGATAATCAATCAAGCCTAAGGGGAATTTATTAGACTCTTGTCCTATCAAGTTATGTCCAGCTACATAATCCAATAATTTAATTTCAATCTGAATTTGTGAATTTTAAGGGGGAAAAAAGGTTCTTGAATCTGAAATGCATAATTTCCTTAAGGGAATTTAAAAGATGGGAATTAAATCCAATAAATAAATGATAACATTTTTTAATTTCAACATCCTACATTATTTTAATATCACAATTAATTAAGTTAATTCAGTTAATTAACTCAGTACTGTAAAATCCTGGCTATAGCCCTGCAGGTGCAATTAAAATATTTTAATTATCTGATTTTATAGCAACATTCAGTTTCCATAGCAACTACAGTGTTTGTGTACGTTTAGGGAAAGTAACGTTAACGGGCGGTTTTATGGACGTAAACGAAGAGAAAGTCCACAGACACTCTGCAGGAAAGCCAGAAATCAAGTCCGACTCCGGCCTTTAACAGAGGGGAAGGTGACAGGTGAGTTCCTGGGTCAAAGTCGGTGGAAACAGCTCGGGACGGAGCCCGCTTTTTTCTTTTCTTTTCTTTTCTTTTTTTTTTTTTTTGCGAGAAAAGCTAAGCTACATTAGCTGTAGCCGTTAGCCTCGTAAACGTTACTGTTATTGTTCGATTTGTGGACGTTAACGAACCAACGGTAGGCGGATAATTAGAGGCTCAGTTGGCCGCCACTTTGCTCCTAAAATGCCGTTTACACTGCGGATGATAAGAGGTTATTAGTTCGGTTAACTCAGCTTTCACTTACACAAGTGTGTTTGTAGGTTTTTCCTTAGTGAACCTCTCCTAATTAAGCTAACAACAAGACGCTTATTTGCGTTTTACGGCTTGCTGCCGAGAGGACTGTTTAACGTTACCAAGTACATACCGGAGGCGTCCTGAAAGGTAACACAAAATATTTTATTTATTGATTATTTTGGGGTTCTAAGAGGGAAAAATCGACTGAAAATATGTACTACAAATGCAAATTTTTAGTCGCTTTTAATGGCAGATGTGTTTTGAATGCTAGAAGGTTGACCTAGCTTTGCAAAGTTTGCTAGCAAATGCCGTGGGAAATGTAACGTTAGCTAGCTGTTAACGTTAAAATCCGTTAGTATCCGGAAAGTTTGGACAAACCAGATATAAATGAGAAGTCAAAGTTTATTTCCATGTCACTCCAAATAACTAGTTACTGGTCGAGTGAATGAATCTAGCTAACCTAACACAATCTGACACTGTTTTGAAGTGACGTGAAACAAAGTATGTCCCTGAATAATAAACATGGCAATTTATTAGGAACACCTAGCTAAAACTAATGCAGTCTGAAACAACAGTGCTGCAGTAAATCCTCCTTCATGAAGGTTATAATGTTCAGGTTCTATTGAAATTGCTTTAAAAGGTGTTATTTTGGAGGATGCAGTGTGTGGTGCTGTTGAGCTGTACTGCATTAGAGGGGTGTCTCTTTTTTAGCCTACCCTCATTGATATAAATGGGGGTGGACAAAATAATAAAAACACCTGCAATGCAGTTCAACAGCACCACAAACTGCAGCCCTTAAAATGACTATTAAGTTGAATTAACACCTCTCTGAAACAGGTTCAACACAAACTGAACAATATGACAGTGATGAAGGGAGGATTATTGCAGGACTGCTGTATTGGACTGCATTAGTTTTAGCTAGGTGTTCCTAATAAACTGCAATATGCCTGTGTGTTTATCCAGAAGCCAAAGATTTTAGTTGCACAGCTGAGAGCTGGTTTTCTTCCCAGCCACTGAGGTTGGTCAGTTAAAAAATATTAAAGAGAAAAAATTGATTGAGTGGGCTCAGCTTTGTGAAGTGAAAAGCGATTCCCTTTTTCTTTTGTGCTGTTCAAATTAAGATGTGTTAATTTACTATGAAATGGTTCAGTTACATTTTGTCTCAAAATCCTGAATATAAGGAAAGGTGGGTTATTCAGTTAGTATTTATTCAGATATCTCCAGTACTATGTCATGTATATATTTATGATTTATGAATTCTGTGTTAGACAGTGGCAGTCTGAAGATCTGACTGTGAGAGATGTTTAAGTTGCTTTTCCATTTTTTTGCGCTGTGGTCCTGGCTTGTCTGAGGTCATGGTGTTTTGTAAGCCCACGTAGACTGGGCATAATTATTATTAATTCATATAAAATGTATACCTAAACATAAAAAAGCTGATTAAGAGTCCAATCTTTGGATGTACTGTTTTTTGTCAGACTGGCTTGTGAGGTCGATGTTGAGCTGCTCATTTAGTGTCTTTGCTGTAGCAGAAACATAAAGTGAGAATAATGTAAGAAAGTTTGTTGACGTGTTAGAAAATGACCTCACTACAATAGGTCTCAGTTGAGCCGAGAGATTGTTTGTTTTGTCGGACCAAGTGTCAAAAACTTAAAAATAATCAGTTGTGGATCTATAAAATAATGACTGCGTATCTGGTCATCACAAACAAATATAAGATCCTGTGTCTGTTGTTTACAGCAGCTCATCCTGCTGCAGTTTTAGTCCACGTTGAATAATGTAGTTGTTGCAGTTTCCATCATGCCACCTGCTGTTGTGACTCATTTCCTTCTCTCCATCGCTCCCCCTGCCAGTCTCCGTGGTGACCATCGACAGCGGCAGCACTCGTCCCGTACAGTTACCCACCAGCCCAAGTCACATGACGTCAGAGCAGTATCCACTGTGTCCAGCTAATCCACAGGTGCAGTTAACGCTCGGAGCGCTAGGTCCTGGATACTACTACTTCTACCAGGTACTGTATCATTAACCTCACTGCACACACATACTCCTGCAGTACTTATACACCTAATATATACATAACCGCACAGCACAGTCACTCTTCAACACTACATGAACTTGTCTAGACTTGTTTAGTCAACTTCATTGTAAGAATTCAGTCTGAAAACCAAGTTATTTTTATTTTTGGAACCCAAAAAATTCCACATACATTCATACACACACACTCCATAATGGACTTGACGATCTGTACAGCGTATGACAAACACTATCCGTAAACCCTTAATCTGGATAGGGAAAAACTTATAAAAGAAGGTAAAATGAAGAAACCTCTGGAGAGCTAATAGAGGCTGCATGTACAGAGTACACAGAAATAACAACACTAAAGTTGATTTATTTAAAGAGTGATTTTTATATAAATGTTTTTCTTAAAAGACAATTGACCCTCTGCTCCTAAGTCATCTTGAGGCCAGTGTTTCAGTCTTTAACCTGTTCACAAAGACTGGATAATCTGACTGATTGTTGGGGCCCGGGGGTCAGTGGCCTTGTCACGGGAGACAGGGAGGAGGTTGGGAGGGGGAAGTTAAAGCCGTGAAAGCAAAACTGATGTAAGTGAAACGGAAAGGTATCCGTGGGAGGGAAAGAAGAGAAGTGAATGGTGGGATGGGAGGAAGGGGGAGCTTCAGGGAGGGAGAAGGAGGAGTGGAAGCTGCTGCAGTACTGCGATGTGATTGGTGGCCACCGGGCCATGTGCTGACCCTCTCAAACTGTAGCCTAACTAGGGCTTCCACATACATTCATACGCACACACACACATAAAGTTGTGTGCACCCCCCTGTTGAGTGGCAGGGACATGTGAGCTCCTTCACATTTGCTATTCTGGGCAGGGGAGGAGAAAAAGGGGGATGGAAAGGGAGGGGGTGAAGCAGGGGGGAGTAGAGGGTCTTTTCTCTTTCTGCATGTGGCTGAGCGATCGTGAGGAGCTGCTCATGATTTTGTCTCGTATTGTGTAGGCTCTTGGTGTGTGTGGCCATAGCAGTCTTTTGTTTTATTCCCACTCTAGGCCGTAGAAGATGGGCTGCTGCTTTAGTAAGGAGCTCAACCCCGGCCTGCAGAATGAGAGGAGCAGTCTGTTACAGCCCCCGCTCCACGATGGGCTGAATGAGGTGACAGAGCGGGTCAGGCAACACGCTGAGGCTGTAGCTCAGCATGTGTGCTTAGAGGAAGAGAGGACATGTGCGCCAGACGGACCGGACCGGTGGAAGCTTCTGGAAGATAACGGGAGACATCCAGAACTGGACAAAAAAGTTTGTACAAAGGTCGCTGTGGCCAACATGGACGGCACCACGCAGAGTCAGAGGGATCTTAAACCAGCAGGCTTTCAAGAGGAGAAGAAGGCTATTATTATCACAACCAGGACAAACATACATACAAACACGGACACAGAGGCAGGCGTGGTCCACACTGCCAGGCCCAGCTGTGAACCGGCTCCCTATAAGGAGGTGCCCACACAGAGTCCAGTCCGAGAGAAGATTTTAGAGAACGCTACACGCAGGGCTTTATGGTTCAGTCAGCTCCCAGAGGGGCAGAAGCAGCACAAACCGGCAATCCCTTGGTCATCTCCCGCCAGGTTACCCTCTGCTGCCTGTCGGGGCAACGTCACAGTGAGTGAGGTGTCAGGTGACCAGTCGCCGCTGGTCACTTTGAGTCAGGGGACACAGCAGGATTCCCCCGAAGCTGAGCACAAGGATGAGGAAGGTGGGGAAGTCTGTGTTGTCACGACACTGTGTCAGGATTTCCAAACAAGGACCCAGAGCTTCTACAGCATATGTTCCATTGACGCCGATGACCTTGAACATGACCATGATCACAGTCAATCCGAAACAGCTGGAGCAACAAAGTCAGTGCTCACAGCTGAAGCAGAAACAGCTGCTCTGCCCTGCATAGTGGAGTCTCCGGTCCTCAGCCAATCAAACGTAGAGGCATCTACAGTCTGTGAGCAGACATATGTCACAGAACCTAAAATGACCAGCCAGTCACATGATGAGGAAGCAGCACCTACACAGTCACATGCTGCTGAACAGTCTCCCAGTGTCCTGTCACACACACACTTTGATAGTTCACTTCCAGAAGAGCAGAGCACCTCACCTCTACCTGTTGTTTCTCCACAGCTGGTAGACCCTCCGCCTGACCCACTGCCCCCATCCAGCAGTCACATGAACGGCGAGGACCCTCAGGCATCCACACCACACACTGAAGACTTGAACTGTCAGACAGATGAACTGAAGGATGACATGTTGAGTGCATGTGTGGAGGAGGAGAATGAACGTGTGGAGAGTGAGACTGTGAAGCAGTCAGAGGAGATGACGGTTACAGAGGAGTGTGTGTGCGTGGAGAGTGTGTGTACCGAGGAGCAGACTGTTTACCTGGAGGACCACGGAGAAGCAGACACCACAGAGGAAACAGTGGCTGAGATCCAGGAGAAAGAATCGGATCAGAGTGTGAATTATGTCTTAGATCCTCTTGACGATCGTCTGCACGAGTCTCTCGTCGTCAAAGAGAAGCACATCCAAAGTTCACAACCAGCCACTGAATCACCTGAACTGGAAACTTTCAGTCAGAGCCTCAGTTCTCTAGAGCTTGACCTCAAACTGTTGCACATGGAGGATGATCCTCTCTCTGGAGGACATGTTGAGATGGATAAACCCTCCGTGCAGAGTCAGGCCATCCCTCTCAGTATCTGCAGAAGCCATGGTGAGGAGGGTGATAACGTCCACAGCGCCACAACAGATACAACTCTTACAGAGGTGTCGTCATTTTCCACCATCTCCGCTGTGTCGTCACTGCCAATCGAACTTGCTGCTTTCTCCTGTCACACAAGTCTGACCCCTCTGTCAGATTTAACTAAAACCACATTTCACCAGTGTGAATCTAACACATCTGACAAATTAGATGTTAATTCAAATGATCCAAGATTTGAACTGAGCAGCATTAAGCCTCCTATTCAAGATACTGAACCTCCATTTACTGAATCTGAGCAGAGCGACACCAGATTTGATTTCTGTGACACACAGGTCGACAGCTCTGACGTGAAAACTGAAGGTGAGGTGGTGTCAGGCTCAGACGAGCTTTTCCAGGATGTCCTCATGAGCGGAGATGACAGACAGGCAGCCAAAAAACCAAAACCAGAATTTGATCACAGCAGCGAACATGTCGAGGGAGGTGATGTTACAATCAGATTAACTGAAACAAGCCAAAACACCTCTCACCTAGAGACCAGTGATGAAAAATGTGATGTGTTGTCTGAGCGCTGTGACGACTGTGCAGCTGTGAATACAAGCATCATGCTTCAGGACCCTGAGAACGGCACTGAGGATTCAAGTCTCAGTCCTCCCACACTGCCTCCTCCAGCTGAAGGAGAGCTTTCTGTTATCGCTTCCTCCACTCCACCTCCCTCTTCCTCCACTCCACCTCGCTCTTCCTCCACTCCACCTCCCTCTTCCTCCACTCTACCTTCCTCTTCCTCCACTCCACCTCCCTCTTCCACCACTCCACCTCCCTCTTCCTCCACTCTACCTTCCTCTTCCTCCACTCCACCTCCTTCTTCCTCCACTCCACCTCCCTCTTCCTCATCTCCTTGCGCAACCTTTGAGGAAGACGAAGAGAGTTTCAGTACTGCTACTGTGAGTGAAAGCAGCCCAGTCCTAATGAATGAATATCAGCTGGTGAAAGTGTCTCTGTGCGAGTGTGGGGAAGAAGAGGAGGAAGAGATGGTTACACAGGTGACTCAGATTGATCCCGTCTCTTCGTCAATTCAGCATCAATCTGCAGATGATTTAGAACATCAGTCCCACAGTCCACAACCATCTTCTGAACCACCAGAAACATTTACCTCGAGTGTTTGCCATGACTGTGAGAGCCCTCAAGTCGAGGTCAGCCCACAGCATGACACTGCGGACTGTTTACCTCACCCTGGAGATTCATCACCTGGAGTTCACCTGGAGGGAATTAATGAGGTGAACATGTCACCGGAGCAACACCCCGCACAAGACGGTGAGATTCCTCCAGAAACTCCCAATGCTTCAGCTACAGAGACACCGTCTGAAAGCATCGAGGTCCACGCTGACATGATTCCCACTGACTTGAGTTGTCAGGATGAAAGCACTTTGTTTTTGGACCAGGAGGACCACAACATGATCACAGTGGACCCGGGTCAGATTGACGTTTATGCCTCAACTCCGTCTTACGAGATTCACTTCCGGGGTCATGAACTGCCATCAGCCACTGAGGAGGGAGAGAGGGAGGGAGGGATGAGGGAGATGGTGTCCGAGCTGCTGGGAGAGGACGCAGACTCCTCAGTTTGCCGCCTCTATCCCCATCCCTGGATCAAACTGGGTCTGGAGGACAGCTGTGACGGGTGGGCTCAGGGGGCGTCCAAGACCGAGTCCAGCCAGGATGAGAGCAAGATGGGCAGTGACACGGAGAAGATCCCAGCCTCGGTCTCAGAGCTCCAGCCCTCCATGGCTCTGCTGGGAGCTTACCCCTACAGCACTGTGATGCCTCAGGGATCGTGTGTGTGGGACTGGCACACAGATTGCTCTCAGTCTGTAAGTGTTCGCTCAATATGTGGGGTGGCTGGGTTGAGTTACATTCAGTTTGTCTTATCCCCAAAAGATTTAAAATGTTTTAATGTGGTTCTGGGTGGAAAGAAAGACTCGAGTGTCTGGCTAGATGATAGAGGAGGATAGAACACACAATGAACAGGTCAGGACTCAGCATTTACCACTGGAATGAAAGTCGGTAGAGTCTTACATACACCTTCTTCCAAAGATGTTATATTAGTAGTGGTCATTGTTCACACGGATGTCCTTGATATACAGTCTCGGTTCTATTAGAATGAGATAAGAAATTATGTAACATGCTCATAATACAGGTATGCAGACCACTTGTCAAACTAGAACAGCACTCAGAGAGACCTGTGTCAAACACCATACATCAGACCTCAGGAAAAAAAATCAAACTCACAATAAGTGATCTGGATCTGCACCAAAACTAACTTCCCTGATCATCCCTCCACCAGGTTTGGCGCAAATCAGTTCAGAAGTTTTTCTGTAATCCTTTTTTTTCCCTGGATTTTTATTTTTATTTTTTTGCCTTTTGTTTGACAGTCAGCAGTGGAGGGGTTGATGGGAAACACAAGGGAGAGAGAAGGTCCGTAGACAGAATTGAACCACGGACGTTGCATTTATGTGGCATGCGCTGTAACCATTTGGCAAACCAGAGCGCTTCATTTTTGTGTAATCCTGCTGACAAACACACTGACACTGGTGAAAACAAACTCCCCGGTGGAGGTAATAACAGCCTTGATATAAAAGGTTAGATTAAATCAGATTCAGATGTTGTGTTATCTGAAAAAAAGCCTGTGTCAATTCAGAATCTGTAGTAAACATTCATATTGATTTTCTCTGTTCTCTATAAATAATTCTCCCACATGTTTTTAAAAAATCTTATAAATCTGTTTGATTTAACTTTTCATATCAGACTAATACTGTGCACATTTTCATTTCAGGAACCTGTTGCTGCTCCAAGCCTTAACCCTGATGCTGAGGTATGGACCAATCACAACTTTAACTTGGACATCCCAGACGCCGCGTACCCTCAGGCTCAGCAGCCATGGCTTCCATTCTCCAACGATCTGACCAATAACGAAGGTACGCTGGGGTCACCTTTACCTGGACCCCAGAACTAAAATAAACATTCTGTTTTCAAATTATGATGTTCACTACATTCCAAGAGTGTGTGATCTATTCTTTGAACAACACAAAAACATCATTGGTTAAAGGATGTCAATGCCTGCATGCAGACTGTGGTTACGTTGTGGTGGTAAGATGCTGTGGGGCTGATTTTTTATCTTTATTTTAGGGTATGTGCCAGAGTTCCAGCTGGAGAACATGGGGCTGGTCGAGGCTGTGGCTGATCCTGCTACACTGGAGTACCAGACCCTGACTGCTGAAGCACCTATAGTTAATGGAGAGTCCTGTGACCCACCTGTCTCAGGTATGAATCTGACTTTTGTTTTTCCAGTTTATATTAACTGTACTTATGTTTCAACACAGTTAAACCACAATGACTCTGTGATCTCAGATGTGGTAATGACATCCTTTGGTTTCAGATGAGATCAGAGAGGAGCTGAGGACAGTTCTGGAGTCCTGCCTGACCAGGTCACAACTCACAACACATCACTTCTCTGAGTTCTCTGGAAGAAGTCATCAAATGTTTAGCTGATTATGAACCAAACATGTTGTTGAAGCATAAAAACAAACTCACAATGTCACACCAATGCACTGATAACAGTAGAAATACCATTGTGCACTACATTGATTGTGCAATACAATCATTTTGTTTTATTAGTTCTTTGTCCAGCATGTTTGACATGATGTAACCCCTGGCAACCCCTCCAGACATTCCTCAGTAGAGGATTCTTCTTATCAGATCCTCTGTCCCTCCACAGGGAGCACCTTGGCAGCGACCTGTACCTCACATCTCAGATGGACAGTGACCAGTACGTTCCCATCTCAACTCTGGCCAGCCTCGACCAGATCAAGAATCTCAGCACAGACCTGGACCTCATCTCCGACATCCTGAAATGTTAGTGTTTATTTATGTGCAGAAATCTCTGACTGACATTTATTGTTTCGATTTTTATTCAGGGTAGAAAATTATATACAGATAATGCATTAATCATTTCACCAATCAATTTCCATTCCAAATATCTCACACTTATTGTTGTTTCTGAGACACTCTCCTGTCTTCTGATTGGATGTTAGCCCTGCCACTGGTCCAGGTGGCTCCGTGTGGACAGAAGGTTCGGCCCAGACAGAGTCGATGTGTTATCATCCTTCGTGAGATCCCCGACACCACTCCTCGTGAGGCAAGGCTCCACCACCTACGCTGACACAACCTAACGCCTGTCATACTCCTCCTATTAGCAGAATAGTTCATTTCTCAGTTCAGTACTAGTTGCTGTCAATAGTAACCAGGGATTTTTAAGTGTAAAGTTTATATGTGACAGTGTCAGTGTGTTTAACATTACTGTGGTGCAGGAGGTGGAGGCTCTGTTTGATGGTGAGGACCTGCCCAAGTTCCTGAGCTGTGAGTTTGTAAGCAACGATAACTGGTTCATCACCTTTACATCCGAAGCCGAGGCACAGCAGGTAAAAATACAGCCAATAATCACTGAAGTAATGCTTTTATTGTTTACAGTTTAGAAATGTTGATTAGAATATGCTTCAGTGTAACAGGAAGACCATAAAACAGCTGTGATATGGTGTACTTTACGCAATGAAAACAGACAGTGACATGTTTCTATCCTTCTTCAGGCCTACAAGTACCTCAGAGAAGAGGTTCGGGTGTTTAAGGGAAAGCCGTTAATGGTGAGGATAAAGGCCAAAACCATGGCAGTCACTTCCTACGCTCCAAAAAATGGCTACAGACCCGCCCAGCTGGATCAGTGTGGCAACCATTATGGCTCCTACTTCACCCCGACGGCCTATCAGCAGCCCTGCCCCACCCACATGCCAGCACAGCAGCTATACGACTTCACCAGTGAGATGTGGGCATCAGCTGCTCCAGGATACCAGGACTGTGGTGAGGTGAGGCCTTTGATGTCGGAAACGCTTCTCAGGATGACATGTAACAGGAAGACGCTTTATTTTTGCATCACCATTGCAACATTCATTTTCCTTTTCTTTGAATTGTGAAGACTGTTGCTGGATGTCGCTCATTGAATGTGTGAACAGTAGAGGTCTGTGGTGTGTGTGTGATTTAGTTTTCATCAAGCTACTTTTTTGCCCGTAGCCTCCATCACTGAATGATTTCATGAATGGATTCGCAGCAGCTTCCAACTTCAAACCTCACAACCCGCACAGGCTCAGGTAGCTACTTGTGATCCTGCGTCTGTGTCTGATGTTGTTTTGCATAATTATAATAAGAAAGAAATGTGTGTACACTTCCCATTCATCAGCAGTGATAATATTTTTGTTATCATATTAGTATGGCTGTCAGTCTGTTGTTAATTTTGGAGTGACCACACGCCGGTCAACACAATGTTTCATCAATAACATCTTCCAGGAGAGGCTCGAGGTGGTCGACCTCTGGAGACCGTTGGCAGCACCATCAGAATGACTACTCGTACTCATCAGAGCACGCACCAATGGATCGCTCCTCTTCTCCGACGAAGCCGGGCCGAGGGCGGTCGCGGGGCAACATGCGCCGTCCAAGCAGAGGCGGAAAGACGGAGCCCCACAAGCAAGTCTTGGCACCCACTTCTGACCGGGGAAGGTAAAAACATGAACTTCTCAGATTTTCAGACATTTGGGAATAAAGTCTCCACTGTTTGTATCACCAAATGTAGTCCTTCCATATCTGCATAACTAACACAGGTCATGTAGTTGTAGTGTGCAAAAAAAAAAAGTTGTACATTAAATTTTGACTGTAATGTCACTCATATTGTCCTTCCTCTGAATAACAAGTTAGCATGAGTTAGCATAAGGTCAAACAGACTGACAGGGAGCTCATTCACTGTGTCTGTCATTTGTCTCAGTGCTACACAGGGAGAATAAATCCTGCAGACTGACAGCAAGTCGTACAGCACTTTACTGCACCGTGTGTTTCTTTATCTTTTCTGGTGTATGTGGATAAAATACACAAGGAAACAGTAGAACCTGCAAATCAGTAGAAGGAACTGCTGAATTTTTGGATTTATGTCTGAATTATACTTAATCATCAGGTTGCCGTAGTTACAGCCATGTGTGCTGCGGTGTGAGAGTGAGTTGTAACCTGAGGTGAAGATGCTTTTTTGTTTTTTGTTTTTCTGAGAAGCTGCATCTTTATGTAATTACAATTCTTAAAAGGTGCACATCCATAGCCGTCTACGGCTGCACAGACACACTGCTGGATACTGTAGGTTGAATGATGCTTTAATGCAGAAGTGTGAATCAACCTTCAGTATCAAGGCTCTGTTTCTCTGCAGGAGAGGAAACTTCAACCAGAGGAGGAGAGGAGGAGCCAGAGGAGCAGATTTGTCATCAAGCAGTCGTGTAAGTAGCCACTTAGCTTATTAGTGTTTGTAAAGTTTGTTGAGACTCGATATTTACTGTGTTTGTTTGTGTAGAATCAGTCGCCTCCTCGTCAGCCGTCTCCTCCTCTTGAGCTCGGGCTGACGAGCTTCCCTCCTCTTCCTCCAGCAAACACTGCCATAGCAACTGTACCTGCAGCTAACGGCAGCGTCAAGGTAACCAAGTTCTCTGTCTGTCTGTCTGACACACAAGGTGACAGTCTGTTTTCAGACTGAAAACCCAGGCAGTGTGAAGTCACATGCACTGATGGCTGAACTGTGTTATGATTGTCACAGGATCCAGTCAAAAGCAGCAGCCCCTGCGCATCAGTGCCAACAATGTCAGAAGAGCCTCTGCCAGTCTCACAGCAGTAAGTATCCTGACACAGATTTACCTCTGCAGTAAACTCTGCATTAGCTCTTCTGGTTCATTTTCTGTTTTGACATTTAAATATTCCTCGAGGTTCCTTTACTGTTCCCCTCGGCTTATAACATGATTGAATCTACAAGTGTCTGAAGTTATTTTTATTTTTCCTTACTATTGAGATATTTCATATGTGGTTCAGTTGTCATGGCACCAGTTGTGGTCAGCTGTGTGTATAGAGATTGTTCTGCTTGTCTCCATAGAAATGTGATGGAGAGTGCAGAGACGAGTAGTGAGGACAGACCTGCTCAGCTCACACAGGAACCAGTCACAGTAAGACTTGCTCAGCTGCAGTTTCAGCTAATATATAGTGTTGATTGTTTCTACTGTTTTTATTTAAGAGCTACTCTATTTAAAATAGCATCTTTTTAATCTAAGCATATCAGATGAGCTTGTGGGTCTTTTTACTCTTTCCATGTTTAATGTTCGTCTCTGTCCATATCTGTCAATCCCACCGAAACATACTGTCACAACGGGAAATACAAAAATATACTAAACTAGAGCCCGACCATGTGTTTGACTATCCTTACTAAAAATGTCACTAAACCTAATAAAGATAATAATAATATAATATAATTTAATATAATTTGAATTATAATAATCCGATTAATATGGATCTTGTCGGTGAACGCAAAGATGCTTAAAGAAAGAAGAGTAAATACTAAGGAATAAAAACTCATAACAGCTAAGTTTTGAGATATCTCTTGACTGAAAAAATATTCTTACGAAATTTAATACTAACTTTTATTTAGTGCATCAAAGCAGTATGACCTATAACTGCACATACTTTGTTGGTTTTGTTCAGCTGTAGAAAGTTGATGATAAGTAACAAATAACAGTGTTTTCTGGCCCCAGTGAGTGTGAAGACCTGAGTGGTGTAGAGACGATAGTTCAATACTTGAAAAGGACATTGGATCAATTTGATACTTGAAAGCCATTAATGAGCAGGAGAGGAAAGGTGTGACAGACACTGACCCCATCTTGTGCTGTGATTGGTCAGGAGTCCAAAAAGCCAAGCTATGCGGAGATCTGCCAGAGAGCGTCGTCCAGTGAGCCGGCCCCACCTGCTGACCACGCCGCCTCCGAGGCAGAGCACATCCCAACCTATCCGGGCCACACCCCTGAACCCAGCTCTGTTACCGTGGTGATCATATAAGATGGACAAAGACAGCTTTTTTTTTTTTTTTTTTTTTTTTTTTTTTTTTTTAAATTGGTCTTATGTGTCTTATAAGCTGAAATTGTATTATTGTACAAACAGGCTGCATGTTTGAAGATTTATCAGCATATATTACCTTAAGCCTTTAAATCAACTCAATTTAGGTCTGGATCTGGAAACTGAAGCCCTGATCAATACTGGGGGGGGGGGTCTTACTGCTGGCTGGTTTAGGACAGGACGGGCTGGTGTGGGCTCGGGGGCGTTAACCTCTCAGGATGCCAATTTTAGACGGAAAGAATGTGTAAATGTTGAGCCGCTACTTTACATTAGTTTTATTTCTTGGTTTGTGGTTCAGGTCAGTTTATCGGGAGTCAGGTTCCATTTTGATTTAGTCTTGTTTTGCTGATGGCACCGGCACTTCTCTCCTGGCTCTGTGTGTGTGTGTGTGTGTGTGTGTGTGTGTGTTGATTTGTCTCTGTACAGGACGTTCTGCCATGATCCTGAACTGGTTTTGGTGGTTTTTATTTCCATACATCTTTGTTATGCTTTGGTCTACAGGGCAGCTGTGGGCACACGTTTGTTTCTCTCTCAGTGTTAGTGCCATTCACCCAGTTTGTTTCGGTTTCAGATGTTGGTGAGATGTCAAAGGTCCAGTGTGTATTAGTGAGTACTGGGAGGATCACACCTCTGTATTGATTTGATCTTGCTAGTCGAGGAATCAAATTGAACTTGAAGAGCACTGAATCTCAATCCTTTATCTCCGCATGATTTGTTTTTTCATTTTAGAATTTAATTTATGTCATCTTTTTATTTATGTTAGACAGGAGTGCTTTTGTGTGTTAAAGCTTTAGTCTAGTGGACGTACCTCAGTGTCGCAGCGCCCACTGTTTCGGACACAGGTCGTCCCGTAAAGGGAAGCATGCTTTCAGCTGTGCGGGGTAGTTAGTTAGTGAGTGTCCATAACCAAGCACTGTTTCAGCACAAAGAACTTGAACTGTATTTGGGAACTTGAATTTGATTGTATTGAGTCCAATGTTCTTCTGTTTAAAATATAAAATTTTAAATGTAAAGCAGTTGCCATGGAGAAAGAGCAGACGTGGTTGTGGCACATGTTACTTTGTCTGTACAGATGTACATAATACTGAACAAATATTAAAGAAGTGCCTTTGAAGTTACAGATGTTAGCAGATGTATGTTGTTTTGTGTTTATGTATGTTGATGGGAAGCCAGTCATAGCTTCACTACACCACTCATTTCTTCTTTTTGTTATGATGTTTTCACTTTACTTTTCTATTCTTCATTTATACATTTCCATCACTAATATTCTTTAAGTACAGTGGTGATGGACACAGCAGCAGAGTCACAGCAGCGTACACACACACACACACACACACACACACACACACACACACACACACACAGAGGCTTTGGGTAAGTTCGATGACATTCACTCCCTTGGTTGTGGTTCCTCCTTCCAACCAGCAGATGGAAGTTGAATCACATTGTAACAGTCATGACTCCATTATGTGGCCCCACCACTTGTTTACAATGAGGATGATTTGATTCTTGGAGGGCTATAGCCCTAATGAATGGGATGAATAATACTAATGAAATACGGTGTTATTAGAAGAACAAATTGATGCTCACATATGTGTCACTGCCATATTAAGCTTGTTCAGTCATACTGGACTTAATTAAAAGCTGCTTGACCTTAAATATTAATCACATTAATCTGTTGAGGTTTAGTTTCCACATGCAGCTGTTGAATAAAGAATGACCACATTAAAATGCAGTGGAGAAGACAGGCAATCTGTAAAACAGGAGAGCATCGCTGACCAAACAAAGCGCAATCAAATACAGCTGTGTTTGGCTTCAGAAAATAAAGATAAATCTTTCTTTAATTTCAAAATGTTGCACGCTAAGTGTCCTCAGACAGTCCAACCCTGAGCAGCCGCAACAGCAACGACATTCATGCATCAGTATCAATAATCTCAGGCAATCTTCTGCAGAGTGGCAACCTTTAATATTTTATACAAATTTGACATTTACCTAAGTAGAATTTTAAATGCAAGACTTTTACTTGTAATGGAGTATTTTTTACAGTAATAAGACACATTTACCAGCTGACTTCCTCCTTACAGTCAAGTGTTAAAGTCACTCACATAATTGATCATGTCTGCTGAGGGAAGAGGGAATAGCCAATCAGATATAGATTGACCCCACACCTGCAAAACTAGGGTTTATTCAGTGGAATGTGTTTCTAAAAGAACATCAATATTAAGAATTATAATTATTTAACGTTTTTTTATTTTTGTGAAATATTTAAATATAAGTATAATAATTAACACACATACACACACACACACACATACAGTATATATGCAGACAATGGAAATGTTTAGACAGTGACTGCAAATAAAATCAATGCCAGATTTATTTTTGTTTGTTTTCAGCCCTAATGTTTTTTTTTTTAAAAAGGAAAATAAAAAATAAAATGAAAAGACAGCATCCCACCAGACATTTAAGTTGAAATATGTTTAAATAATAAAATTATTTAAAAAATATATATTCTTTAAGTTTGTGAGTTAATGAGGTATTTTGTGATTAAATGCAGTGAAACTAAACTGTTGTAGGTGTGGTTGCTCGCTGCGCCCCCTGCCGGTGATGGCCGCCGCCTCCTCCCTCCCTCCTGCCTCCGTACAGTCACGTGACACCAGCGGCAAGAAGCTGCAAACGGCGCTGACTCGGAGCCTCATCATCATCATCATCATCATCATCATCATCACTACCACCACAGCCACAACCACCGCAACGGCAGCGTAGAGATCCGACCGAGCAACCGGGCTCTTTACCGATTCGAGGAGCCGGGCGCCATGGCGGGCCCCCGTTAAAACGAGCCCCAGATTTATCCTCTTTGTTCTTCCCTCGACGCTTCGTAGTGTTTTACGCGCCTCCGCCGAGGAGGGGCCGCCGAGGAGAAGCTCTCCCTTTCCGAGCGGCGGAGGAGGAGGAGGAGGAGGAGGAGGAGGCAGGAGCAGCAGCGGCAGCAGCAGCAGCAGCGGCGGCGGCGGCGGCAGCAGTTGAACCGGGGAGGTGATTTCTACGGTACGAGCCGAATGGCGGACCGTGAGGCGTCGCCGATACCGTTGGAGATCCGAGCCCGGCTGGCGGAGCTGGAGCTGGAGCTGTCAGAGGGTAAGACATGAATAAAAACGGGGCGAGAAAAGCGCAAGCATTCTCCCCCTCTCCTCCTCCTCCTCCTCCTCTTCCTCTTCCTCCTCTTTCCCCCTCGTTATCCCGTTATCTCATCACCAACCACCATCACACCATCACCATCACCATCCGCACCGGGAGCTTTACCTACCAACGGAATCTAACCGTTCATTCCTGCGGCCCCCTCCGCCTCCTCCTCCCGTCCCCTCCCGCTCCTCCCCATCCAGATGTTTGTCAGCCAGGGGACCGGCCTGGACAGCCCCGTGCAGCCGGGAGAGGATGAGGGCAGAGCGGGAACACACTGCGGGATTCGGCCGCTGCTCTTTGTCTCCGCCGCGGTGCCGTTCATTAAAAAAAAAATGAGACACAACCGGTTGTTTGACCTTGAGATGTTGACATAATCATACCTGTGTGTATGTGTGTGTGTGCGTGTGTGCGTGCGTGTGTTTGTATGTGTGTGTGGTCGTGTTTAATAATAGCATTGCGATGCAACGCTGCGTGACAGCGCAGCACAGAGGGGCAGTTTGGGGCTTTTGATGCCCGTGATCTCAGCCTCCTGCCTCTGTGTTTTCGGGGCCTGCGGAGCAGCTGAGGATGGGGAGGATGCTTGGGAATATTTTCCTCCTCCTATTCCTTCCTCTTCTCTCTTTCCACACACAGATGCAGCAAACTCTCCCCCTCTCTCTCTCTCTCTCTCTCCCCCTCTCTATGGGCCATTGAATCTCAATCACAGCTTTCCACCCTACTGTTATTTCAATACATCTCAAACAGGAGCAGCACATTTCTGCCTTATATAATGGGGATGGCATATTTTATTCATACAGGCCTGGGCAGGCCTACATTGTGAGGGAGGAAGCCTAGATACATGCTGGATGCGAGCCACCTTGTTGCCTGAAACGTCCATTTGTTGTGGATAATGTGATAGACGTGGAGATTTGTGTGACTGCGGTTCGTCACAGGGAACTTGTGTTTAATTACGTCGCTTTGCTTTGCAGTAAAAAATCAGATTTATTGGGTTGAAGGTTGTTTTTTTTTTTCCACTCGTCTGTCACTTTTGTCAGAGCTGCAGTGAAACTTGTGTCAACCTGCAGCTGAAAATACAGCGGCAGGCTCTCCGGGACGACGGAGAATAGACTCTGTAAATGCAGAATAATTCAGCGTGAAAAGGCTCAGATGTATTTATACGTTCAGACGAATCAGGAATCTGCAGCTTTAATCCAGAAACATCAGTCCTGGCCTTTGAAATCTCTGAAAGCAGTCAAACCTCGACACATCAAACTGTCCCGTTTCCCTCTGATCAGCCTCATCATTCATAAAAGCCTTTATTTTCTCCCACTGCAGTGACACACACACACACACACACACACACACACACACTGAGGTAAAGCTGTGGCAGCTGCAGGCCTCTCGGAGCTCCTGTTCCAGTCGAGAGTGTTTATCAGAGCAGAACCTGCTGCTGGCAGATGTTATTAATGATGGAAACGGCGAGAGGAAGTTGAAACGTCACGGCTGAACGTCAAGACAGTGTGAAACACTCCAAACACTCAGGTGTGTGTGTGTGTGTGTGTGTGTGTGTGTGTTTAGAGGACTGACAGGGTTGTTGGTGGATCACAGCAGGATGGAGTCTTGACAGGCCTCCTGATCATGTGATGGACGTGTGACAGGGCGAGAAAGTGTCTGCTGTTGGTTTGTGAGGTGGTGATCATTTAGAGAGAGTGTATGGCTTTGCGTGTGTGTGTGTGTGTGTGTGTGTGTGTGTGTGTGTGTGTGTGTGTGTGTGTGTGTGTGTGTGTGTGTGTGTGTGTGTGTGGTCATTACAAAATAAGAGCGTGCTGTGCTGCAGAGCGTGCTGGGTAAATGGATGGCATCTTTTCAAAGAGGCTTAAAATCAGAAGGGAAAGAAAAACACGCAGAGAATTAATCTTCATTTCTCTTTTTTTTTTTTTTTTACCCAAAACGCCCCAAAAAAAAATCTCGGATGTGAATATTTACTAGTTTTAATAGCAAACAGAATATCTTTTGGTTCAGGGCTTGTTTTGAAAACGTCACCTTGGAAAATGAATCTGCAGATTCATTAATAATGGAATTAATTCTTCCAGTTCTTATCCAGTTTACAGTCATATCCTCACATTTCCTCCCTTTAGCTGAAGCAATTTCGCCTCATAAATCTTCATTTTATTGCCCCGTTGATGATTCACTTATATTAAATAACACCCTGAAAAGATGTTAAGTGGAGATCAAGATGTTTTAAGCATCTTGACATTTATCACAAGAAAATCCAGAAGCTCAGACACAGATTTGAAACAGAAACTGTTTGAGAAAAGCAGCAAAATCTCATATTTGAGAAGCTTGAATCAGAGAGTTTTCTGCCTTTTTGTTCGCTTGAGATGTGATTGATTAATCCTCATTTAATTGTCTAATCATTTCGCCACCTGTGCGGTCACCTAATTAAGAGAGGTTTGAAGTATTTTGTTCAACAAAAAGGATTCTTCTTCTACAAAACTAGTGGCGAGGAAGTAAAACGAGGAGGTTTCCTTCCACAAAGACGTTTGTGTTTGTGTGAAGAAGCCGAGGCAGCAGTTTTCTCTCAGGTCTGACGGGTGGAGCTGCAGGATGGAACTTCTTCCTCCTCTCCGTCATAGAGAAACGATCCGGCGCTCCACCTGTTTATTAGATAAACTGGGGAATCAGCTGAGCTCTGGTGAGGATAAAACCCCTTTCCCCCGTTCCCTCTCTCAGCGTCGCCTACATCACATCATCTCTGCCGTCTCACTGTGACCTTTAGGCGTTAAGGCGCCGCTCTCGGAGCATTTAGCCGGGCGCCCTCACGCAGAGCGACCCGCAGGCGGGACAGACGGCGGAGCTGTCGATGGACTTGTTGGACGTCAGCGCCGAGATGTCCGGCGGACCCCCGAAGTAACCTCTCAGGTGTGGTGTCGGTGTGTTTAACGTCCTCTGGAGGTTTTTGTGTGTGATGGATGAAGTCCAAGGTGTTCAAATATGAAACTGTCTGAGCAGGAGGAACAAAGAGACTCTGGGTGAAGACGAGGGAATGTCCACACATGCATATTTCATCAACAAAGTGCCGCTCAGGTGTGAATCTGTCGGCACATTTTCTCCTCTGCTGAATATTTCATGTCGTCGTATCAAAGCTCTTTGAGTCGGTGAGGGGCGATCGTGCCGATTCGCCTCCACATTCTCCCTGCGATCAGCTCGGCCCGAGTTTCTGTGTGAACATACACTCACCAAACACACACACCTGTGTCCTGCAGCGGTGCGTTTCAGGTCAGTGCGGCCTGAATGTTTTTCTCTATCTGCAGTGCTTTTAATAAGGATTTTCATGAATCATCTATGATTAATTACTCAATCCTAATCAAGCTTAATGACTGAAACTATGAAGCTGCTGAGGAACGAGGCTCCACAGGAGAACTGGTGATGTTATCTGAAATCTGGAGGCCTGTGATGAGACTCACAGTGTTTACAGGATATATAATGTAAATATGTAGTTGTGGTTTCATGTCGCGCAGGATTTATTCAGTAGAAGTTTTAAATTGTTCTGATCGTGAAGCTACTGAAGCTGCTTTTAACTTTGCAGCGGCAGAGATTTCAATCTGGGAAATAAAGCTGTAATTAGTTGATGAATTGATTAGTCAATCACCAGAGAACTAATCGACAGTAATTTTGACAGTTTTTTTGTTTGAGTCATTTATCAGTCACATTCTCTGGCCACAGATTCTCCGCTGTGATTCGCTGCTTTCCTTCGTTTTATATCACATATATGAAACAAACACGACATTTGAAGCAGAGCTGAACTTATATATTGGTTGTATCTATATATATATATCTAATCTAATCTATAATTTAGAAAGTGTTTCCATTACACAGTTTATCCGTTAGAGTTAATTAGTTAAAAGACAAGTTCTTTTTTTAGTGCATCTTTAAAAAAAATCTAAACTTAAATAATCTGTTTCTTATTATTTTTTATTTTATTTCTATTATGTCAAAAAAGAAAATGGCTGATATTTCATCCCCAGATTTTTCTGGGATTCTCAGATCTCGTCATCAGACTCAGCGCTGCAGCATCTGGTCAGGATTTCATTTTAAACTGGAATTTGTGTTTCTTACAGTGCGGTACATTAGTTACAGAGCCGCTGCAAAACATCCACTGAGACTTAGTTTGATTCCAGCAGCTGGAAGTTGGACCAGTCGGTGAATTGTGAGGAGGGGTTTAGATGATGATGTAACTTGATGAAACTCATAAACCTCCTGAACCTGCAGTCGTTCAGCGAGGGGTTTATAAACCGTAAATTCAAGCTCGATCGCTGCTGCTTTGTGAAACTGACAGAAAAAACAAACTCAGATACTTCACTCTGAGGGAGATGGAAGAAGACAAAAGGTCTGAGATGTTTTAGATTTAGAATAAGACATTTGATGCAGAGCTGCGAGGATTAGTCGATTAGTCGATCGTCAGAAAAACAAGAATTTTCATAATCTGTGAATCATTTTATCCATTTTTCAATCAAAACCATCAAATATTCTCTGGTTTCAGCTTCTTAGATGTGAGGATTTAATACTTTTGTTTGTCACATTTTAGTTTTAGAGTGTTGGTTTGATCTGAATTTATTTCCTTTGGCTGTGGTAAATTCAAACGATGAATTAAGAAGTTATTTAGATTAAACGTCAATGAAAGAAATCTTTAGTTACAGCCAGTTTTTCTAAACTCTGACTCATGTCGGTCAGTACCGGGGCGAGTTCTGAGGTTTGATACCCGCCCAATAATCAATAATTGGGCTAAATTTGACGGAGCACGTCTGCAGAACAAAGGCCGTGTGGTTTCCGGTTTGAAATCGGAAGCAGACCGGTGACAGCTGAGTGAGCAGCGCGTCGGCGTCTTATGAAAACAGAGCAGCTGTCAGTCATTTGTCGTGCAGCCTGTTGGAAATGACGTCCGTCTCCAGCCGACGCCTGTTGAGCTTCATCAGACCACAATGAGCAGAACTGGGCTGTGGGCCGGGCCTGTGGGTGTGATGCTTTATTCCACCGCTCGCACGAGGAAGCATGGATAAAAGGTTGATTGACTGGAAATCAATATCGGGATGTTACATCATAAATTAAATGA